>NC_068454.1:45735626-45818969 GCF_023373465.1 Oncorhynchus keta | reverse complement strand
TACGTTGTTCATTAAACATGGATCGCAATCTACACGCTGCATTTTGGTCCGACTCTCCTTCACACCTAGAAAACCGTTACACTCGGCATGAATTTTGTTGGAAAGGGGAGAAATTGTGCTTTACAATGATATTGACATTACAGTTGATCTGGAATTATTAGGTTTTTTGGGCGCTAAAATAAGGTCAATTGTATGGACCAAGGCGATGTACAAAAGTGAGTGAGTTTACGTTAGCGCTAGGACAAATGTTGCCTACGTTTTTCCGGTTTGGATGATTGTGTTATGCTGAAGATACTTATGTGAATGTCTGAACATTGCATTCAAAATAAACTTTTGTAAGGACTGTGTTTGTGCAAAATGTTTCTGAAAAAAGTGTGGCCAGCTCAAATGCTGTTTGTTGCATCATACCGAAACAGGACTTTCTAAACTAAGTGTTCTAATCACATCAGTTTGATTGTACACTACAGGGACCACTGTAGAATGATCAGATTTAATTCTGCTCAGTGGAATGTTCAAAGTTTGCTACTTTTTTATAACCCAGCCCTGATCTGTACTTCACCACAACTAGGTGTATATCTACTGAGATCATGTGAGAGATCATCTGACACTTAGAATGCACACAGATAGACTTTAAGGTTGTTTTTTAGCCTAAAGTATCTACAATATTTCAACCGGACAATAACGTTGTCAATATAATAGGTAAACAAGAAATGCACATGCGCCTGAAAAAACTCTGCGTCATATTTGGGTCCACTCGTTCAGACTGATCTTACTCCCTCATTTATGAGAATACAAGCCTGAAACATCTAGTGGAAGGCATAGGGACTGCAAATTGAGTCATATGTCAATGGATACAGTAATGGCATTGAATAGAAACCTACAAAACCAAAAAGAAAACGACTTCCTGAATGGAGTTTTCGCCTGCTAAATCAGTTCTGTTATACTCACAGACACTATTTTAACAGTTTTGGAAACTTTAGAGTGTTTTCTCTCCGAATCTACCAGTTAAATGCAAAACATATCTTCTGGGCCCGAGTTGCAGGCCGTTAAATTTGGGCATGCTTTTCATCCAAAATTCCGAATGCTGCCCCCTACCCTAGAGAGGTTAACTAATTATGTAACTTCTGAAGGTAATTGGTTGCACCAGATCTTATTTAGGGGCTTCATAGCAAAGGGGTGAATACATATTCACACACCACTTTTCTCTTACAGCTACCCCCCTACTTGTGCACAAGTACTGATGCCCTCTTATGTTTTTCACTGAAATTGTCCCCATCACCCTATCTGAATGTTTGTTTTGTCTTGTTCATTTTAAAGATGAAACAACAATAAAATGAAAAACATATATAGTTTTTCATTGTATTATCTAAACCAGATCTATTGTGTTATATTATCCTACATTCAATTCACATTTACACAAACTTCAGTGTTTTATTTCCAATGAAATCAAGAATATGCATATCCTTGGTTCTGAGCCTGAGCTACAGGCAGTTAGATTTGGGTATGTCTTCAGGCGGAAATTGAAAAAAGTAGGGGGGTAGCTGTAAGAGGTTTTAAGTGTTACAAACAAGTCTACCTTGTAACATTTAACACATTTAACATTTAAGTCATTTAGCAGACGCTCTTATCCAGAGCGACTTACAAATTGGTGCATTCACCTTATGACATCCAGTGGAACATCCACTTTACAATAGTGCATCTAAATCTTTTAAGGGGGGTGAGAAGGATTACTTATCCTATCCTAGGTATTCCTTAAAGAGGTGGGGTTTCAGGTGTCTCCGGAAGGTGGTGATTGACTCCGCTGTCCTGGCGTCGTGAGGGAGTGTGTTCCACCATTGGGAGCCAAAGCAGCGAACAGTTTTGACTGGGCTGAGCGGGAACTGTACTTCCTCAGTGGTAGGGAGGCGAGCAGGCCAGAGGTGGATGAACGCAGTGGCCTTGTTTGGGTGTAGGGCCTGATCAGAGCCTGGAGGTACTGAGGTGCCGTTCCCCTCACAGCTCCGTAGGCAAGCACCATGGTCTTGTAGCGGATGCGAGCTTCAACTGGAAGCCAGTGGAGAGAGCGGAGGAGCGGGGGTGACGTGAGAGAACTTGGGAAGGTTGAACACCAGACGGCTGCGGCGTTCTGGATGAGTTGTAGGGGTTTAATGGCACAGGCAGGGAGCCCAGCCAACAGCGAGTTGCAGTAATCCAGACGGGAGATGACAAGTGCCTGGATTAGGACCTGCGCCGCTTCCTGTGTGAGGCAGGGTCGTACTCTGCGGATGTTGTAGAGCATGAACCTACAGGAACGGGCCACCGCCTTGATGTTAGTTGAGAACGACAGGGTGTTGTCCAGGATCACGCCAAGGTTCTTAGCGCTCTGGGAAGAGGACACAATGGAGTTGTCAACCGTGATGGCGAGATCATGGAACGGGCAGTCCTTCCCCGGGAGGAAGAGCAGCTCCGTCTTGCCGAGGTTCAGCTCTGAGGTGGTGATCCGTCATCCACGCTGATATGTCTGCCAGACATGCAGAGATGCGATTCACCACCTGGTCATCAGAAGGAGGAAAGGAGAAGATTAATTGTGTGTCGTCTGCATAGCAATGATAGGAGAGACCATGTGAGGTTATGACAGAGCCAAGTGACTTGGTGTATAGCGAGAATAGGAGAGGGCCTAGAACAGAGCCCTGGGGGACACCAATGGTGAGAGCGCGTGGTGAGGAGACAGATTCTCGCCACGCCACCTGGTAGGAGCGACCTGTCAGGTAGGACGCAACCAAGCGTGGGCCGTGCCGGAGATGCCCAACTCGGAGAGGGTGGAGAGAGGATCTGATGGTTCACAGTATCGAAGGCAGCCGATAGGTCTAGAAGGATGAGAGCAGAGGAGAGAGAGTTAGCTTTAGCGGTGCGGAGCGCCTCCGTGATACAGAGAAGAGCAGTCTCAGTTGAATGACTAGTCTTGAAACCTGACTGATTTGGATCAAGAAGGTCATTCTGAGAGAGATAGCGGGAGAGCTGGCCAAGGACGGCACGTTCAAGAGTTTTGGAGAGAAAAGAAAGAAGGGATACTGGTCTGTAGTTGTTGACATCGGAAGGGATCGAGTGTAGGTTTTTTCAGAAGGGTGCAACTCTCGCTCTCTTGAAGACGGAAGGGACGTAGCCAGCGGTCAGGGATGAGTTGATGAGCGAGGTGAGGTAAGGGAGAAGGTCTCCGGAAATGGTCTGGAGAAGAGAGGAGGGATAGGGTCGAGCGGGCAGGTTGTTGGGCGGCCGGCCTTCACAAGACGCGAGATTTCATCTGGAGAGAGAGGGAGAAAGAGGTCAGAGCACCGGGTAGGGCAGTGTGAGCAGAACCAGCGGTGTCGTTTGACTTAGCAAACGAGGATCGGATGTCGTCGACCTTCTTTTCAAAATGGTTGACGAAGTCATCTGCAGAGAGGAGGAGGGGGGAGGGGGAGGAGGATTGAGGAGGGAGGAGAAGGTGGCAAAGAGCTTCCTAGGGTTAGAGGCAGATGCTTGGAATTTAGAGTGGTAGAAAGTGGCTTTAGCAGCAGAGACAGAGGAGGAAAATGTAGAGAGGACAACGAATTGTTGTTGTACTTTTAATTATCCCATAAATGCAATCAATCAAACCCTATATATAGAACATTACATGTTTATACATTGCTTCTAAAATAAATAAAATTAAAAAATATATATTTTTTATTATTAATTTTCAACAAGGGCATTAGCATGATAAGAACTTACCAGTCCAAAACGTCCAATCGCTAAATGAATAGTTCTACAACAATCTCTGTCTCACTTTCACAATCAATGTATTCTAAAATTGTGTGTACATCTGTATATCTAGACTTAGATGAAGCTTTCCCTGACTTAGTCGCCATACTGATTGATATATAAACAGCTGAATCTGCGCGTTTACCAAACAATGCAGTGCGTAATATGTGTTTCACCTTCCGGTATGAAACTTCAATATCGAATTATTCTCTTTACGCTGGAGCTTACTACATGGGTTGGTCTTCCAACACATGACCTATTGCCATTTACCTCAGCTCATTGGCTATCTACCCAGCTAGATTTCAAGACGATCAGTTGTCATTGGGTTAAAATACAGTCAGTCAACGAAACAGCGGGCAAATCATTGGTGCCCAACATGTCCCACGAAATGACCCATCAGGTTTGATTGTGTTACAAACAAACCAGTTGATTGCAGTGAAACCAAACATGACTGGAAAAGTCACGTTCTGTGTGGGTTATTTACCTGGAATGTGTCGTCAAAATGGAATGAGACGGAATTCACGACACAAGCGGTTCAAAATGTTTCGTGTTAGGCTATAATAACGGATTTTATCAAGCAAAATATAATTCAATGTGTAACAATGAGCATTGGAATTGCAAACAGACGAAGATCGTCAAAGTTAAACAATTTATTTTAGTGCAGTTTGTGATGTTACGCCTGTGCTGGTTGAAATAGTTGTTTTTTATGGGGCTCTATGCTCAGATAATCCCATCCTATTCTTTCCCAGTAAATCATTTTTTAAATCTGAAAAAGCAGTTGGATTAGCAAGATTCTAGGATTTCGATACATGTGAGACACTTGTATTTTCATGAATGTTTAATATGACCATTTATGTAGCGATCACCGTATGTTGTGGAATTTCAGCCCGCTACCGGGTTCCGTGGGCAGAGAGGTTAATTGCCTGCTTTCTGTAAGCTGTTAACGACCGTTCCACAGGTGCATGTTCATTAATTGTTTATTGAACAAGGATATGAAACAGTGTTTCAACCCTTTACAATGAAGATCTGTGAAAGGCATGGTCCTGCAAAAGGGACGTTACTTTTTCTGCTGAGTTTATATTAAGTTAACATATTTTTATCCCAATTATCCAAGACACAACCTAAATCTTGCACATTTTTGTTTCACTGGTCGAATCGGGATGTTTCGAATCCCTGTTTATTCATCTGCTCATAGTGAACCCCAAAGTCATTCATAGCGAATGCTGATTCAACTCGCTAGGTAGAGGGGGCGTGGCCACAAACTTGAATAATGGCTTCGAACGACCAACACAGTAATCTCAGAACTTGTTTTACTCTTGTTTTACACTTATGTTTGTCATCATGCCCGTGTAGTGTTCTGTGCCTGGTTGTGCTAACAAGCGCAAAAAATAGTTACCTTTCACTGTTCTAGCTACCATTCTACCTACCATAAATTCACCCCGTTTCTGCTAGTGGCTTGTGGCTATCAAGAATGATGCGGTGACCAAATATTATCAGAGAGATTTTCAGACTGAAATGATGGGAATACATTTTGACGACAGCTGAGAAGTGATGCAATATCATCTATTTCTTTCCTTCACACAACAAAACGGATTCTCAATTAGAGGTAACCTAACATTAGCTAGCTTGCTAATTAAGTTAGCTAGCTAACGTTACAGTCCTGTATTGAACTCTGAAAGCCATCAGCAAAATCATATTGCATCTTTTGGTATACACCAGAGGTGGGACCGAGTAATTATTTTACAAGTCACAAGTAAGTCTCAAGTATTAGTTATAGTTAGTATATTACATTTACGCAAATCATGTATGCGTAAAAAATATCTATATATTTAGTACTTTCCAAATAAACGTTGTATTTCCATGGAAATAGCAAATCAAATCAAATTTATTTATATAGCCCTTCGTACATCAGCTGATATCTCAAAGTGCTGTACAGAAACCCAGCCTAAAACCCCAAACAGCAAGCAATGCAGGTGTAGAAGCACGGTGGCTCAGAAAAACTCCCAAGAAAGGCCAAAACCTAGGAAGAAACCAGGCTATGAGTGGTGGCCAGTCCTCATCTGGCTGTGCCGGATGGAGATTATAACAGAACATGGCCAAGATGTTCAAATGTTCATAAATGTCCAGCATGGTCAAATAATAATAAGGCAGAACAGTTGAAACTGGAGCAGCAGCACGGCCAGGTGGACTGGGGACAGCAAGGAGTCATCATGTCAGGTAGTCCTGGGGCATGGTCCTAGTGCTCAGGTCCTCCGAGAGAGAGAAAGAAAGAGAGAAGGAGAGAATTAGAGAACGCACACTTAGATTCACACAGGACACCGAATAGGACAGAAGAAGTACTCCAGATATAACAAACCCACCCTAGCCCCCCGACACATAAACTACTGCAGCATAAATACTGGAGGCTGAGACAGGAGGGGTCAGGAGACACTGTGGCCCCATCCGAGGACACCCCCGGACAAGGCCAAACAGGAAGGATATAACCCCACCCACTTTGCCAAAGCACAGCCCCCACACATTACATTTACATTTAAGTCATTTAGCAGACGCTCTTATCCAGAGCGACTTACAAATTGGTGCATTCACCTTATGACATCCAGTGGAACAGCCACTTTACAATAGTGCATCTAAATCTTTTAAGGGGGGGGGGGTGAGAAGGATTACTTTATCCTATCCTAGGTATTCCTTAACCTGTTAGGCCGCCCCATCCCGGATCCGGGATTGTGACTACAGCCTCAAGCTCATTACCATAACGCAACATTAGCGATTTCTGAATCGCTAATGAAATATCGCTAAATGAAATAAATATGCCTGTCCTCAAGCTTATCCTTTTCTTAACAATCCTGTCGTCTCAGATTTTCAAAATATGCTTTAGAACCAGAGAAAATCAATAATTTGTGTAAGAGTGGTGATAGCTAGCGTAGCATTTAGCGTTAGCATTTAGCACGCAACATTCACAAAAACCAGCAAAGGGATCAAATAAAATAATTTACCTTTGAAGAACTTCAGATGTTTCAATGAGGAGACTCTCAGTTACATAGCAGATGTCCAGTTTTTCCTGAAAGATGCTTGTGTAGGACACAACGTTCCGTTTTGTTACTATGCATTTGGCTACCGAAACTAACCGAAAATTCAGTCACCTAAACGTCGAACTTTTTCCGAATTAACTCCATAATATCGACTGAAACATGGAAAACGTTGTTTGAATCAATCCTCAAGGTGTTTGGTCATATATCTCTTCATTGAAATGCCAGTCCTAGACACGTGCATTCTTCTCTGATTCGGATGGAAAAATACTGGGACCTGACTTTTGCGCACCAATTTCCACGCAGACACCATGCGGGACACTTGGTAATTGTAGGCTCTTATGGCCAATCTTCCAATGATATGCCTACAAATACGTCACAATGCTGCAGACACCTGGGGGAAACGATAGGAAGTGTCCGTTGATTCCTGTGCCATTCACAGCCATATAAGGAGATCATGGAAAACGTGCCTTCAAAAATCCTGTTGATTTCCTGGTCACTCAAACATCTTGGTTTTGCCTGTAGATATTGTTCTATGGCACTCACAGTGAAAATCTTTGCAGTTCTGGAAACGTCAGAGTGTCTTCTTTCCAAAACTATCAATTCCAAGCATAGTCGAGCATCTTTTCGTGACAAAATATCGCGCTAAAAACGGGCACGTCTTTTTATCCAAAAATGAAATACTGCCCCTAGAGTTCTAACAGGTTAAAGAGGTGGGGTTTCAGGTGTCTCCGGAAGGTGGTGATTGACTCCGCTGTCCTGGCGTCGTGAGGGAGTTTGTTCCACCATTGGGGGCCAGAGCAGCGAACAGTTTTGACTGGGCTGAGCGGGAACTGTACTTCCTCAGTGGTAGGGAGGCGAGCAGGCCAGAGGTGGATGAACGCAGTGCCCTTGTTTGGGTGTAGGGCCTGATCAGAGCCTGGAGGTACTGAGGTGCCGTTCCCCTCACAGCTCCGTAGGCAAGCACCATGGTCTTGTAGCGGATGCGAGCTTCAACTGGAAGCCAGTGGAGAGAGCGGAGGAGCGGGGTGACGTGAGAGAACTTGGGAAGGTTGAACACCAGACGGGCTGCGGCGTTCTGGATGAGTTGTAGGGGTTTAATGGCACAGGCAGGGAGCCCAGCCAACAGCGAGTTGCAGTAATCCAGACGGGAGATGACAAGTGCCTGGATTAGGACCTGCGCCACTTCCTGTGTGAGGCCGGGTCGTACTCTGCGGATGTTGTAGAGCATGAACCTACAGGAACGGGCCACCGCCTTGATGTTAGTTGAGAACGACAGGGTGTTGTCCAGGATCACGCCAAGGTTCTTAGCGCTCTGGGAGGAGGACACAATGGAGTTGTCAACCGTGATGGCGAGATCATGGAACGGGCAGTCCTTCCCCGGGAGGAAGAGCAGCTCCGTCTTGCCGAGGTTCAGCTTGAGGTGGTGATCCGTCATCCACACTGATATGTCTGCCAGACATGCAGAGATGCGATTCGCCACCTGGTCATCAGAAGGGGGAAAACCACAAAAGGGTTCAACCACCAACTTACCATCCTGAGACAAGGCTGAGTATATCCCACAAAGATCTCCGCCACGGCACAACCCAAGGCGGGGCGCCAACCCAGACAGGATGACCACATCAGTGAATCAACCCACTCAGGTGATGCACCCCTTCCAGGGACGGCATGAGAGAGCCCCAGCAAGCCAGTGACTCAGCCCCTGTAATAGGGTTAGAGGCAGAGAATCCCAGTGGAAAGAGGGGAACCGGCCAGGCAGAGACAGCAAGGGCGATTCGTTGCTCCAGAGCCTTTCCGTTCACCTTCCCACTCCTGGGCCAGACTACACTCAATCATATGACCCACTGAAGAGATGAGTCTTCAGTAAAGACTTAAAGGTTGAGACCGAGTTTGCGTCTCTGACATGGGTAGGCAGACCGTTCCATAAAAATGGAGCTCTATAGGAGAAAGCCCTGCCTCCAGCTGTTTGCTTAGAAATTCTAGGGACAATTAGGAGACCTGCGTCTTGTGACCGTAGCGTACGTATAGGTATGTACGGCAGGATCAAATCAGAGAGATAGGTAGGAGCAAGCCCATGTAATGCTTTGTAGGTTAGCAGTAAAACCTTGAAATCTGCCCTTGCTTTGACAGGAAGCCAGTGTAGAAAGGCTAGCACTGGAGTAATATGATCAAATTTTGGGGTTATAGTCTTGATTCTAGCAGCCGTATTTAGCACTAACTGAAGTTTATTTAGTGCTTTATCCGGGTAGCCGGAAAGTAGAGCATTGCAGTAGTCTAACCTAGAAGTGACAAAAGCATTAATACATTTTTTTGCATCATTTTTGGACAGAAAGTTTCTGATTTTTGCAATGTTACGTAGATGGAAAAAAGCTGTCCTTGAAATGGTCTTGATATGTTCTTCAAAAGAGGGATCAGGGTCCAGAGTAACGTCGAGGTCCTTCACAGTTTTATTTGAGACGACTGTACAACCATTAAGATGAATTGTCAGATTCAACAGAAGATCTCACAGAGACAAACTGATATCTTTCCGACAGATAAGATCTAAACTAGGCCAGAACTTGTCCGTGTAGACCAATTTGGGTTTCCAATCTCTCCAAAAGAATGTGGTGATCGATGAGAAAGACCCCCCTCCCAAGCCTACATCAGGCGATGTCGGCTTGTTCTCTCTCTCTCTCTCTCTCTCTCTCTCTCGTTACAGTAGGCTAACGAATTTCACTGGCTGCTGTCCGATTCAAACTGTAGTCCGTTAAATTAAGAGTTGATGCGCTGAACACTCTTTTTAATGGCATCATTTTTAATATTTGTGCTTGGGGAAGATATCAAGTCGAGTCATAAGGCTCAATTCCAAGTCAAGTCATTGGTGTTCAAGTCAAAGTCGAGTTGCAAGTCATCATATTTGTGACTCGAGTCCAAGTCATATGACTTAAGTCCACACCTCTGGTATACACACTGTCAATCAATTTCACTTATGTCATGATATCCCCATGAGTTCCTGCCAAGGCAGCAGCTACTCTTCCTGGGGTCCAGCAACATTTGGCAATTATATACAATTTTAAATATTACATGACAATATATTTCGTAACACTTTTCACAACACATTAAGTGTGCTACTACTCTACTACCACATATTTATAATACAAAATCCATGTGTAGGTGTCTGTAAGAGAGTGTGTCTCTTCACACACCCCGCTGTTCCATAAGGTGTATCTTTATTTGTTTTTTTCCCTGATTCTACTGCTTGCATCAATTACCTGATGTGGAATCGAGTTCCATGAAGCCATGGCTCTATCTAGTACTCTGCACCTCCCATAGTCTGTTTGGTATTTTGAGTTTGTTAAGAGACCTCTGGTGCCATGTCTTGTGGGGTATGCATGGGTGTCCGAGCATGTCAATACTTCTTGCAAAAACAAATAGTGATGAAGTCAATCTCTCCTGAGCAATGAGAGATTGACATGCATATTGTGCTGCCATCCTGTTAGAAGGTAACAGATTATTTTATTATAGTGGTTAAGATGGACTTTTATTGTGTTCCATGGTGTTTATCGTACTCTAATGGAGCTTTCTGGAACTTCTAAAGACTGCACGGAAACAGGAAGTAGAGTAGAGTCGTCATTCTGCACGCAGATAAGCAGCAAAAAACAACATTACAGTGCAGTTATTTCTTGTCACACTTCAGCCTTGGAAAATATTTGTTTGTAAGTTCAATTCAAGCATATGGCTTGTGATGATAATATTGCTTACTTATCAATGTTAGTTGTTACTGTTGTGAATTGTATAAGATACTACACTATAGTTTTGTTGCTGTTTCTAATGTTATATTCTTTGTTAATGTACAGAGGTGTTTGCACATTATTAGAGAAATGAAAACAGTTGACTATTTGCTACTCATATGGTAATTATCTATCTGGTTTGGCATCATGTCAGATACAGTGAGGGAAAAATGTATTTGATCCCCTGCTGATTTTGTACATTTGCCCACTGACAAAGAAATGATCAGTCTATAATTTTAATGGTAGGTTTATTTGGTGAGAGAGACAGAATAACAGCAAACAAAACCAAAAAACACACGTCAAAAATGTTATAAATTGATTTGCATTTTAATGAGGGAAATAAGTATTTGACCCCTCTACAAAACATGACTTAGTACTTTTAGTACTTGGTGGCAAAACCGTTGTTGGCAATCACAGAGGTCAGACGTTTCTTGTAGTTAAACCAAGTTTGCACACATCTCAGGAGGGATTTTGTCCCACTCCTCTTTGCAGATCTTCTCCAAGTCATTAAGGTTTCGAGGCTGACGTTTGGCAACTTGTAACGCTCTGGGCCTAGTGGGTGCGAAGTCAGGCGCAGGAAGCAGAGTACAGGGTCGTGTTTTTAATTGCACACACAGCGATCATAAGCCACCCCACGAAACACAGGGGCGTACACAAAACAAATGGGGACTCAAACAGTCTGGAGAAAAGCCCACCCACGAATACACGTCAACCTCAAACGTGCACAGTAGCAACACAAAACAAACCTGCACAAAGAGCAGGCGGGCCTACTGGCTAACATAGCAAGACACAAAAGAGGTGAAACCAATAAAAAGAAAGGGAAAGGGATCAGTGGCAGCTAGTAACCGGTGACGACGACCCCGAACAGGAAGGGGAGCCACCTTCGGTAGGAGTCGTGACACAGTGCCCCGAAGCTCCGGCAGCACCCGACACTGGCCTCGAGGGCGAGGTACAGGGTGATCCGGATGGAGGCGATGGAAATCCCTCAACAGTGATGGGTCCAAGATGTTCCCCACCGGTACCCAGCACCTCTCCTCCGGGCCGTACCCCTCCCAGTCCACGAGGTACTGCAGGCCCCTCACCTGGTGTCTCGAGTCCAGAATTGCATATATAGTGCATGCCCTCTGTTACGCACGCCTCTATAAAGAGGGAACGCAACACCCTGCTACAACTAAACTCTCCGTGAAGTGAAAAAGGTATGGACTGTAGGTGCAAGTAAGAATGACAACAGGCAGAATGTGGTACCGTTTACAAGGACTTTATTCCTTTACACGGTAATATGGGGAAAAGGCTCTGGACGGAACCAAAGCAAAGAAAGTAAATCTCAAAGCCCCCTCTCCTATCTTACCTGCCTACCCACTACTTACCTAATTTAGCACCACCTGGTGCCCTAACCAAAATACAGGGGTGGTCCGCCCAGGTCTTACCTAGTGTGCCTAGACAGCGAATATGCTACGGGTAGATGTATGCCCGCGGGCCTCTTGCCTAAGTACTCCCTAGGTGCCTTCCCCTTTCCCCCTGGGAACAAATGAAAAAGAATATTAAACAATTTTCACAAACAAACTAAGAAACAAAGGACATCAAATAAGCTCTATCTGAGCAACAAACTCACAGAACATACCAACTCTCAGTAATGAACTCCCAGCAAATCTCTCTCTAGCAAAATATCTGCAATGACCTCCCAGCAAATCTCTCTAGCAAAATCTCTGCAATGACCTCCCAGCAAATCTCTTCAGCAAAATCTCTGCAATGACCTCCCAGAAAATCTCTCCAGCAAAATCTCTGCAATGACCTCCCAGAAAATCTCGGGCGGGGTCAGCTCTCCAATTAGCCATGGAGTCGACTAATCAGCTGCTTGAGGGATTTCAGGAAGCCATTTACTGAAATAAACACATGCAAATACACAAACTACAACACATAAACTGGGGAACGTAACACCCTCGATGTCCAGAGGAGGCAGCGGGACCTCCGGCACCTCACCTTCTTGCAGGGGACCAGCTACCACCGGTCTGAGGAGAGACACATGAAATGAGGGGTTAATATGATAGGAAGGGAGTTGTAATCTATAACACACCTCATTTATCCTCCTCAGGACTTTGAAGGGCCCACACACTGCGGCCCCAGCTTCCGGCAGGGCAAGCGGAGGGGTATAGGTTTCGGGTCAAGAGCCAGACCCTGTCCCCCGGTACGAACACGGGGGCCACACTGCGGTGGCGGTCAGCACTCCTCTTCTGCAGTCCACCGGCTTGCTTGAGGGATTCCTGGACAGCTCTACAGGTCTCCTTGGAGCGCTGTACCCACTCCTCCATCACAGGAGCCTCGGTCTTACTCTGATGCCATGGTGCCAGGACAGGCAGGTAGCTCAACACACACTGAAATTGTGATTTTTATTTTATTTTTAAATGTTACCACCTTTTTCTCCCCAATTTCGTGGTATCCAATTGTTAGTAGCTACTATCTTGTCTCATCGCTACAGCTCCCGTATGGGCTCGGGCGAGACGAAGGTTGAAAGTCATGCGTCCTCCAATACACAACCCAACCAATCTGCACTGCTTCTTAACACAGCGCACATCCAACCCGGAAGCCAGCCGCACCAATGTGTCAGAGGAAACACTGTGCACTTGGCAACCTTGGTTAGCACGCACTGCACCCGGCCCACCACAGGAGTTGCTGGTGCGCGATGAGACAAGGATATCCCTGCCGGCCAAACCCTCCCTATCCCGGACGACGCTAGGCCAATTGGGCGTCGCCCCACGGACCTCCTGGTCGCGGCCGGTTACGACAGAGCCTGGGCGCGAACCAGCTGGCACTGCAGTACAGCGCCCTTAACCATTGCGCCACCTGGGAGGCCGGAAATTGTGATAGTTTCGTAGAGGAGTGACAGAGTTAGTTCTGGGCCAACTCCACCCATGGGACGTACCTAGACCACTCCCCTGGCCGGTCCTGGCATTATGACCGCAGGAACCTACCCACCTCCTTGTTCACTCTCTCCACCTGCCCATTACTCTCGGGGTGATAACCGGAGCTCAAGCTAACCGGGGCCCCCAGACGCTCCATAAGACCCCCAGACGCTCCACCATTGCGACCTGTACGCTCTTGTTGGCTGGCCCTCGCTTCATACTCATCGCCAAACCCACTGGCTCCATGTCATCTACAAGACCCTGCTAGGTAAAGTCCCCCCGTATCTAAGCTCGCTAGTCACCATAGCATCACCCACCTGTAGCACGCGCTCCAGCAGGTATATCTCTCTGGTCACCCCAAAATCCAATTCTTTCTTTGGACGCCTCTCCTTCCAGTTCTCTGCTGCCAATGACTGGAACGAACTCACTAGCTTTAAGCACCAGCTGTCAGAGCAGCTCACAGATTACCGCACCTGTAAATAGCCCACCTATGTTTTAGCCCTACTGTATTTTTTTATTTTTATTTTGTTCCTTTGCACCCCATTATTTTTATTTCTACTTTGCACATTCTTCCACTGCAAATCTACCATTCCAGTGTTACTTGCTATATGTTATTTACTTGCCACCGTGGCCTTTTTTTGCCTTTATATCCCTTATCTCACTTCATTTGCTCACATCATATATAGACTTGTTTCTACTGCATTATTGACTGTATGTTTGTTGTACTCCATGTGTAACTCTGTGTCGTTGTATGTGTCTAACTGCTTTACTTTATCTTGGCCAGGTCACAATTGTAAATGAGCATTTGTTCTCAACTTGCTTGCCTGGTTAAATAAAGGTGAAATAAATAAAATAACATTTTAAAAATCCTGTCTAACGTGGCTTTAAAAAAAATGTATCACGTAGTAAAACTGCATAAGTTTTGCTCTCCACTTTCTGGAAGACTGAATTGTGAAATCAGTGAAAATTGAGTATGATAGCTAAGGAGTGATTATAACAACTTACAGGAACTCAAGTCCTTCTGTTCACCTAACTTAGAATTCCTCACAATCAAATGTCGACCGCATCTACCAAGAGAATGCTCTTCGATTATAATCACAGCCGCATATATTCCCCCCAAGTAGACACATCGATGGGCCTGAACAAACTTGATTTGACGTATCCTGAGAATGCATTCATTGTAGCTGGGGTTTTACAAGGCTAATATGAAAACAAGACTCCCTAAATTCTATCAGCATATAGATTGTGCAACCAGGGCTGGTAAAACCTTGGATCATTGTTATTCTAACTTCCGCGACACATATAATAAGTGTTACGTCCTGACCTTAGTTTATTTTTTTATGTCTCTATTATGGTTTGGTCATGGCGTGAGTTGGGGTAGGAATTCTATGTTTTTCATTCTATGTTTTGTGTGTTGTATTTCTATGTGTTTGGCCTGGTATGGTTCCCAATCAGAGGCAGCTGTCAATCGTTGTCTCTGATTGAGAACCATACTTAGGTAGCCTGTTCCCACCTGTGTTTGTGGGTAGTTGTTTCCTGTTTTGTGTTTTTTCACCTTACAGAACTGTTTCGTGTCGTTCACTCTCTGTTGTTTTTTGTCATTTAGTGTTCAGTTAATTTAATTAAATTTACTATGAACACTTAAGCTCCGTGTTGGTCCGATTATTCCTCATCATCAGACGAAGAGGAGAGCCGTTACAATAAGGCCCTCCCCCGCCCTCCTTTCGGGAAAGCTGACCACGACTCCATTTTGTTGATCCCTGCTTAAAGATAGAGACTAAAACAGGAAGCTCCCCCACTCAGGTCTGATCAACGCTGGTCCGACCAATCTGATTCCACGCTTCAAAAGTGCTTCGATCACGTGGATTGGGATATGTTCCGGAAATCCACTGCTATTAACCAGGGCAAGGTGACCGGAAACATGACCGAATACAAACAGTGTTGCTACTCCCTCCGCAAGGCAATCAAACAAGCTAAGCGTCAGTATAGAGACAAAGTAGAGTCGCAATTCAACGGCTCAGACACAAGAGGTATCTGGCATGGTCAACAGTCAATCACGGATTACAAAAAGAAAACCAGCCCCGTTGCGGACCAGGATGTCTTGCTCCCAGGCAGAATAAATAAATTTTTTGCCCACTTTGAGGACAATACAGTGCCACTGACACTGCCCGCAACTAAAACATGCGGACTCTCCTTCACTGCAGCAGACGTGAGGAAAACATTTAAACGTGTCAACCCTCGCAAGGCTGCAGGCCCAGACGGCATCCCCAGCCACGCCCTCAGAGCATGCGCAGACCAGCTGGCTGGTGTATTTACGGGCATATTCAATCAATCCCTATCCCAGTCTGTTGTTCCCACATGCTTCAAGAGGGCCACCATTGTTCCTGTTCCCAAGAAAGCTAAGGTAACTGAGATAAACGACTACCGCCCCGTAACACTCACTTCCGTCATCATGAAGTGCTTTGAGAGACTAGTCAAGGACCATATCACCTCCACCCTACCTGACACCCTAGACCCACTCCAATTTGCTTATCGCCCTTAACCCATCTGGACAAGAGGAATACCTACGTGAGAATGCTGTTAATTTATTATTATTTTTTTTTACCTTTATTTAACTAGGCAGTTAAGAACAAATTCTTATTTTCAATGACGGCCAAGGAACAGTGGGTTAACTGCCTGTTCAGGGGCAGAACGACAGATTTGTACCTTGTCAGCTCGGGGATTTGAACTTGCAACCTTCCGGTTACTAGTCCAATGCTCTAACCACTAGGCTACCCTGCCGCCCCATTGACAACAGCTCAGCATTTAACACCATAGTACGTACCCTCCAAACTCGTCATTAAGCTCGAGACCCTGGGTCTCGACCCCGCCCTGTACAATGGGGTACTGGACTTCCTGACGGGCCGCACCGAGGCACCCTGCTGATCCTCAACACTGGGGCCCCCACAAGGGTGTGTTCTGAGCCCTCTTCTAAACTCCCTGTTCACCCAAGACTGCGTGACAAGGCACACCTCCAACTCAATCATCAAGTTTGCAGATGATACGACAGTGTTAGGCTTGATTACAAACAACAATGAGACGGCCTACAGGGAGGAGGTCAGGGCCCTTGGAGTGTGGTGTCAGGTAAAAAATAACCTCACACTCAACGTCAACAAAACAAGGAGATGATCGGGAACTTCAGGAAACAGCAGAGGGAGCCCCCCACTATCCACATCGACGGGACAGTAGTGGAGAGGGTAGTAAGTTTTAAGTTCCTCGGCGTACACATCACAGACAAACTGAATTGGTCCACACACACAGACAGCGTGGTGAAGAAGGCGCAGCAGCGCTTCTTCAATCTCCGGAGGCTGAAGAAATTCAGCTTGTCACCAAAAGCACTCAAACTTTTACAGATGCACAATCGAGAGCATCTTGTCGGGCTGTATCACTGCATGGTACGGCAACTGCTCCGCCCACAACTGTAAGGCTCTCCAGAGAGTAGTGAGGTCTGCACAATGCATCACCGGGGTAAAACTACCTGCCCTCCAGGACTTCTACAACACCCGATGTCACAGGAAGGCCATAAAGATCATCAAGGATAACAACCACCCGAGCCACTGCCTGTTCACCCCGCTATCAGGTAGTCTAGTAAGGTAGTCTAGCTAGCTATATTTTCAGATATTACACGTCTCATTTTGAGAGAAAATTGTTTAATTTCAAGTTAAAGTGTACTGTTTGCTAGCTATATAACGTTATGTGTTTGATCTTAATATTCCTATGTCAGAGCCATTTGCTTGCCTAGTTATAGCCTATTGTTAGCTAGCTAACATTGAACTTGGATAGTTATTTGCGCCACCCGGGAATCACAACTTGGTATGAATTTTTAACTGTTACCTGAACTTGTATTATACATCCTCAACGTCGAGTTATCAGGAAAGGACAGACAATCTCCTAAGAATGACAGCGTATTTCAATATACCCTCTCTACAACACTATGACCAGAAAGATTTTTCAAAGAACAATGGCGATCTCTGCTCGGCAAACCAGTCTTCCATCTTCGACCCATCAATCGAAGAGCAGCTCAGAGTAAATATATATCTTGCAATTTCCTTTTCCGAATGTGTGCTTATTATAATGTATAAGATGCTGTATATAAGGTAGCATAGCTTCTCTAGGTCCGATAAAGACCCAATCCCTTTGTCCCTCAGTCTTCCCGCACTTTCAAACCCAATCCCTTTCCTGTCTGTAACCAGCCGTCATATCAGGTTAGCCCACTAGGGGCTTTTCATGACGTGATTAGTAATCGATGTATGATTGATCCTGTGTGTATATATATATATATATATATGTGTAGTTCTGTGTGATTATTTAAGTATTTAGTAAATAAATGGTTAAGCCAATTTGTGTATTGCTGATTCAACTTGTTAGATCGGGTTTGTACAGATAACCAAGTACTTTATGACCATCAGAATGAGACTTATCGAGGTGATGAATAACAATTGACTGCTATTTATGCAAAATATCTTCAGATCTTTAATAGAGTGAATTCGGGAGATCACCGCTCTATATAAATGAATGCTTCTGTGATGCCCCAGGTTATTAATGGTTTAATTGTAGCATGGTTTAACCTCTTACGTCCACCCGACACGCAGGCGTCCCATCTAGACATCTGGAAATGCAAATGCACTAAGCTAAATGCTAATAGCACTCGTTAAAACTCAAACGTTCATTAAAATACACATGCACGGTACTGAATTGAAGCTACACTCGTTGTGAATCCAGCCAACAAGTCACATTTTTAAAATGCTTTTCGGCGAAAGCATGAGAAGCTATTATCTGATAGAATGCAACACCCCAAAAGACACGCAGGGGACGTAAACAAAATAATTAGCATAGTCGGCGCTACACAAAACGCAGAAATAAAATATAAAACATTCATTACCTTTGACGATCTTCTTTGTTGGCACTCCTAGATGTCCCATAAACATCACTATTGGGTCTTTTTTTCGATTAAATTGGTCCATATATAGCCTAGATATCGATCTATGAAGACTGTGTGATCAAGGAAAAAACAGCGTTTTATAACGCAACGTCATTTTTTTAAATAAAAAAAGTCGACGATAAACTTTCACAAAACACTTCGAAATACTTTTGTAATGCAACTTTAGGTATTAGTAAACGTTAATAATCTATCAAATTGATCACGGGGCGATGTATATTCAATAGCTCCACGTCTTGAACTAATGTCCGGATATTCCAGGACCAAAACATCCTGTCGGAGACCGGAAGAAATGGGCTGTCTCTTGTTCGTTTGACCAAGAAACAAAGCCCAGGACTGGTGACATCGTGTGGAAGCTGTAGGAATTGCAATCTCGGCTCCAGGTAATTTGGTTTCGATTCAACAATACATGCAAGTGGCGCATTGATATATTTTCCAATTTTCAGTGATCAGATTTTCCTGCGCTTTTCAATGAAACGCACGTTCTGTTATAGTGACAGCCGTGATTTAACCAGTTTTAGAAACGTCAGAGTGTTTTCTATCCACACATACTAATCATATGCATATACTATATTCCTGGCATGAGTAGCAAGACACTGAAATGTTGCGCGATTTTTAACAGAATGTTCGAAAAAGTAGGGGGTAGGATCAACATTAATTCAATCACGTATTCAATGAAACGTTCGGTAATCGATTTGATAAAATGGCATGTCATATAATTTTATCATAGTCAGAGACACGACACCGTGTATATTCAGTTTACTGTCCGTCTGTAAATTGTGTTTATTGTGGCTGCACTATTTAACCAAACAAATCCCTGTACATGCGAATGCATTTGGGGCATAAAAGTGATATTACTAAACACTTGTGATGTCCTGTCATATTAGTAATCTCATTTGTCCCTTCTGGGGTGTTTGCCAGTACCTGTAGATCAGCTCCAGGCCACTCTCGTCACAGTTAATTGTCATGAAGGAGCCTCAATTACAGATCCGACCCAGCTCCTATCACAGTGAAGGAGAGGGAGGGAGAGGAAGACTGTCACCATACGGTCGTGGTTGCCAACAGTAAATAAACAGTTGAACATTCAGTGCCTTCAGAAAGTACTGACACCCCTTGACTTTTCCACATTTTGTTGTGTTAAATGTATCAAATGTACATGTAGATTATTTTGTCACTGGCCTCCACACAATAGCCCATAATGTCAAAGTAAAATTACGTTTTTCAAAATTTGTACAAATGAATAAAAAATGAATAGATTACATTTCTTGAGTCAATGAGTATTTAACCCCTTTATTATGCCAAGCCTAAAGTTCAGGAATAAAAATGTGCTTTACAAGACACATGCAATAAGTTGTATGTACTCACTTGTGTGCAATAATAGTGTTTTTGAATGACTAGTCCATCTCTGTTCCCCACACTTACAACTATCTATAAGGTTTCTCAGTCAAGCAGTGCATTTCAAACACAGATTCAACCACAATGACCAGAGATGTTTTCCAATCACTCGCAAATAAGGGCTCCTATTGGTTGATGGATTTTTAAAAAAGCAAATATTGAATATACCTTTGAGTATGTGGAAGTAATTAATTACACTGGATAGTGAACCAATACACCCAGTCACTACAAATATACAAATATCTTTCCTAACTCAGTTGCTGGAGAGAAAGGAATGAGGCCTTTAAAACAGTTACAGAGTTTAATGGCTGTGATAGTTGAAAACTGAGGATGGATCTACAACATTGTAGTGACTTGACAATACTAACCTGGAAAGAAGGAAGTCTGTACAGAATAACATTTGCAACAAGGCACTGAAGGAATACTGCAAAAAAATGTGGCAAAGCAATTCACTTTTTTTCCTGAATACAAAGTGTTATGTTTTGGGCTAATCAAATACAAAACATTACTGAGTACCACTCTCCATATTATCCCATACAAACACATTGAATAACAGAGTCACTACATGGAACAAAAGGGAGCCCCCCCCCCCAAAAAGCAAATGTGTTCTGAAATGTTTTATATCTGAGAGATGATAAAAAAAATAAAAAAAATTTATAAGAATGATCAGGTTTTTTAAATTGTATGTATTTAACCCCTTATTATTTATTTTTTTACTAAACAGTGTCCATATATACACTGCTCAAAAAAATAAAGGAAACACTTAAACAACACAATGTAACTCCAAGTCAATCAAACAAATGGATTAGACAATTAGCAAGACACCCCCAATAAAGGAGTGGTTCTGCAGGTGGTGACTACAGACCACTTCTCAGTTCCTATGCTTCCTGGCTGATGTTTTGGTCACTTTTGAATGCTGGCGGTGCTTTCACTCCAGTGGTAGCATGAGACGGAGTCTACAACCCACACAAGTGGCTCAGGTAGTGCAGCTCATCCAGGATGGCACATCAATGCGAGCTGTGGCAAGAAGGTTTGCTGTGTCTGTCAGCGTAGTGTCCAGAGCATGGAGGCGCTACCAGGAGACAGGCCAGTACATCAGGAGATGTGGAGGAGGACGTAGGAGGGCAACAACACAGCAGCAGGAATGCTACCTCCGCCTTTGTGCAAGGAGGAGCAGGGTCAGTCATGGTGTGGGGTGGCATTTCTATGGGGGGCCGCACAGCCCTCCATGTTTTTCCAGAGGTAGCCTGACTGCCATTAGGTACCGAGATGAGATCCTCAGACACCTTGTGAGACCATATGCTGGTGCGGTTGGCCCTGGGTTCCTCCTAATGCGAGACAATGCTATAGACCTCATGTGGCTGGAGTGTGTCAGCAATTCTTGCAAGAGGGAGGCATTGATGATATGGACTGGCCCGCCAATTCCCCAGACCTGAATCCAGTTGAGCACATCTGTCTCGCTCCATCCACCAACACCACGTTGTACCACAGACTGTCCCGGAGTTGGCGGATGCTTTAGTCCAGGTCTGGGAGGAGATCCCTCAGGAAACCATCCGCCACCTCATAGGGAGCATGCCTAGGCGTTGTAGGGAGGTCATACAGGCAAGTGGAGGCCACACACACTACTGAGCCTCATTTTGACTTGTTTTAAGGACATTACATCAAAGTTGGATCAGCCTGTAGTGTGGTTTTCCACTTTAATTTTGAGTGTGACTCCAAATCCAGACTTCCATGGGTTGATAAATTTGATTTCCATTGATACCTTTTGTGATTTTGTTGTCAGCACATTCAACTATGTAAAGAAAAAAGTATTTCATAAAAATATTTAATTCATTCACATCTAGGCTGTGTTATTTTAGTGTTCCCTTTCATTTTTTGAGCAGTGCACTTCCATACATTTTTTCAACTGGTACCGGGGGACATTCAGACGAATGTTGTGAGGCCTGTGGGAGTAGCCCAAACTGTTCAGACACTATAGACAGAAGTTGGCAGATCGTCTGTACAGACGAGTCCCAAGATGCGTATGGAGGTCATAGAGCAAAACGGAGAAAACCATCTTGTGTCTCACCTTTCCATAGAGGGTCATAATAGTTTGCAGCCCAAACCGTTCGGATGCTACAGATAATTTTGTGAGAAGAACGATTTTCGGTATGTCTCATGGTCTGAAAACACCGATCTAGCTATGTCAACTTTCACCACAGATGTGGCAATGTGACATAGGCAAATGTGGTGGATTGAGATGCATCCAATGATAAAAAAACAGATATCACTCATTTTTATGAGATTTTTGGGGGGATTATTTATTAACTTAACCTCAGCTGCTCTAGTATACATCCAGTAGCATAAACATTCAACCTAACAAACCAAATCATACTTGGAAAATAGTATGTGCAGTATCTACAGGCATTATTTGCTTGGGCTATGTCTTCACAGTTGCGGTTTATATCACACTACTCACAGTAATAAACACAGTAATATTATTATTCATAACCTGGGATATTTGTAAGGGCCCTTGTTGGCTGGAGAGGAATGAAAGGGCCACAAAGTACAGCAGGTGTAAGCACTAGTAGAAGTGACTTTTTAATATAAAGCATTTGGACAGAAAAAAAGATAATTGCCTACAAAAGTCCTTGCCTCTTATGTTTTCTCTATCACCTGTTGTTGGAGCCAGCCAGCAAGCAAACCAGACAGAGGTAGTGCAAGGTAACCTTTCTGTAATTGATGTTGGTGTGTGCCCCGCGCTCCAGGTGGCCATATTGTGTGGGAGAACAGAGTTGTCTTCTCCTCAGCAGGGAGGTTTAATGCAGTATCACAGTTTGACTTATGGGGGAAGCCCCTCTCTATGCAATCAAATGTATTTATAAAGCCATCAGCTGATGTCACAAAGTGCTGGACAGAAACCCAGCCTAAAACCCCAAACAGCAAGCAATGCAGTTGTAGAAGCACAGTGGCTAGGAAAAACTCCCTAGAAAGGCCAGAACCTAGGAAGAACCCTAGAGAAGAACCAGGCTATGAGGGGTGGCCTTTCATGACTCTTGTCGTCGGTGGAAGAAGTGGACCAAAGCGGAGCGTGGTAAATGTTCATGATTTATTGTCAAAACACTTGAACAAACCAACAATTCTGTCAGGTGCAGAAAACACAAAACAGAAAATAATCACCTACAAACACAGGTGGGAAAAGGCTGCCTAAGTATGATTCTCAATCAGAGACAACGATAGACAGCTGTCCCTGATTGAGAACCATACCCGGCCAAAACCTAGAAATAAAGAACATAGAATGCCCACCAAAATCACACCCTGTCCAAACCAAAATAGAGACATAAAAAGCTCTCTACGGTCAGAGCGTGACATGGCCAGTCCTCTTCTGGCTGTGCCGGGTGGAGATTATAACAGAACATGGCCAAGATGTTCAAATGTTCATAAATGGCCAGCATGGTCCAATAATAGTAATTACAGTGAACAGGTCAGGGTTCCATAGCCGCAGGCAGAACAGTTGAAACTGAAGTAGCAGCATTGCCAGGTGGACTGGGCACAGCAAGGAGTCATCATGCCAGGTAGTCCTGAGGCATGGTCCTAGGGCTGAGGTCCTCCAAGAGAGAGAAAGAAAGTGAGAATTAGAGAGATACTTAAATTCACTCAGGACACCGGTTAAGACAGGAGAAATACTCCAGATATAACAGACTGACCCTAGCCCCGACACATAAACTACAGCAGCATAAATACTAGAGGCTGAGACAGAAGGGGTCGGGAGACACTGTGTCCCCATCCGACGATGCCCCGGACAGGGCCAAACAGGCAGGATATAACCCCACCCACTTTGCCAAAGCACAGCCCCCACACCACTAGAGGGATATCTTCAACTACCAACTTACCATCCTGAGACAAGGCCACGGCACATCCCAGGGGGGGGCGTCAACCCGGACAGGATGATCACGACGCACCCCTCCATGGAAGAGCACCAGTAAGCCAGTGACTCAGCCCCTGCAATAGGGTTAGAGGAAGAGAATCCCAGTGGAGAGAGGGGAACCGTCCAGGCAGAGACAGCAAGGGCGGTTCGTTGCTCCAGTGCCTTTCCGTTCACCTTCACACACCTGGGCCAGACTACACCCATTGACATTCTGCGATAAACAGACAGAATATGAAAGGAAGTTAAGGAACTTCTTTCATGCTGTGCTACAATGATGCTTTTAAAGTAAGGGAAAATAAGTGAGAGAGAGTCTGTGTGTGTGTGTCTCTTTTCATTCACCTTTTGAAAGTCTGCATCTTTGTATCAAATCAAATGTTGTAACATGCGATGAATACAACAGGTGTAGACTCTACCGTGAATTGCTTACTTACATGCCCTTTCCCAACAATGCAGAGTAAAAAAACATAGAAAAATGCAAATAAAAAGGAAATAGTTGTACAATAAAATAACAAGGCTATATTCATACATGTAATGTCATGAAATGTGAGATGCGTGTGTCTGCCGCCCCACCCCAACCCACATGAAATAGCCTATTTGAGGCTGTTGAGGGCAGGGCAGGCCCACAACAATGGCCAAAATGAAATGGAGACAGTAGATTGAGCTGAAATGTCATAATATAAAAGAGACAGTAGATCTAGCAGGTCACAATAATATATTTAACCTTATGTTCTCTGTACTCTATATATATATATATATATATATATATATATAATGTGTGTGTGTGTTTATTAAACCTGTTGATGCAAGTCTCATATGTAAAACTATTATAACTGAACATTTTCTTTCAGAGTGACACTGACTCCGAATGGTCGCCCCCCCCAGGGCCAAGGTTTCCATCCCCCACTGAAGCTGGTTCATCCAGCTCCTGCCACAAGTGGTGTTCATCTGCCCAAATGTATTTCTGCAGGCATGGATGTGCCTCAGGGCCAAAAGGGAACAGCATGTAGGCGTCGCTGTGTTCTTTGCAAAATTAAGTCCCCCATCACCTGCGCCACATGCTTGGTGACCGTCTGCTTTACAGCAGAAAGAGACTGCTATGGCACCTGTCATCAGCAGCACAAAGTGGGTGGGGTTATATCCTTCCTGTTTGGCCCTGTCCGGGGGTCTCATCGGATGGGGCCACAGTGTCTCCTGACCCCTCCTGTCTCAGCCTCCAGTATTTATGCTGCAGTAGTTTGTGTCGGGGGGCTAGGGTCAGTTTGTTATATCTGAAGTACTTCTTCTGTCTTATCCAGTGTCCTGTGTGAGTTTAAGTATGCTCTCTCTAATTCTCTCTTTCTCTCTCTCCGAGTACCTGAGCCCTAGGACAATGCGTCAGGACATCCTGGCATGATGACTCCTTGCTTTCCCCAGTCCACCTGGCCTTTCTGCTGTTCCAGTTTCAACTGTTCTGCCTGTGGCTATGGAACCCTAAAATGTTCATATTTACTCTTGAGGTGCTGTCCTGTTGCATCCTCTTCAACTACTGTGATTATTATTATTTGACCGTGCTGGTCATCTATGAACGTTTGAAAAAATCGTCCATGTTCTGTTATAATCTCCACCCGGCACAGCCAGAAGAGGACTGGCCACCCCTCATAGTCTGGTTCCTCTCTAGGTTTCTTCCTAGGTTTTGGCCTTTCTAGGGAGTTTTTCCTAGCCACCGTGCTTCTACACCTGCATTGCTTGCTGTTTAGGGTTTTAGGTTGGGTTTCTGTACAGAACTTTGAGATATTAGCTGATGTACGAAGGGCTATATACATACGTTTGATTTGTTAGAGGACTGAGGGTCTTCCAAATATTGAAAGTGTGTAAATAGTTACCCATGTTATTTTGCAAATGTATATATATTTTTTTTTTTGGGGGGGGGCGGTGCGTTAGAATACCATTTTGGTATTTTGTATATAGTTATTTGTTTCAAAATGTATACGTTCACCAATTTGGCCACTTGAGTAAATTTGGGCTACTTGTGTGGGACACCTGGGTGACCTCATGATAAATGTCATGTAGCACACTCATTTTGGAAGTTATCATTCTGAAACTTTTCACAAGTACTGTTGCCCTCTTATATGAAATTATCCCCATCATCCTATCTGAATGTTTGTTTTTTCATGTTCATTTTAAAGATGATGTTACAACAATAGAAAGAAAAAACGTATGTTTTTTTCATTGTATTATCTAAACCAGATCTATTGTGTTATATTCTCCTACATTCAATTCACATTTCCACAAACCTCAGAGTGTTTTCTTTCAAATGGTACCAAGAATATACATATCTTTGCTTCTGGGCCAGATCTACAGGCAGTTAGATTTGGGTATATCTTCAGGTGGAAATTGAAAAAAGTAGGGGGGTAGCTCTAAGGGTCACAGTTATGAAAACATGGAACATGAAAGAGACCTTTATACTGACTCTGAAAAACACCAAAAGAAAGATGCCCAGGGTCCCTGCTCATCTGCATGAACAGGCATGCTGTAAGGAGGCATGAGGACTGCAAATGTGGCCAGGGCAATACATTGCAATGTCCGTACTGTGAGACGCCTACGACAGCGCATCTGATCGTCCTCGCAGTGGCAGAACACGTAACAACACCTGCACAGGATCGACACATCCAAAGATCACACCTGCGGGACAGGTACAGGATGGCAACAACAATTGCCCGAGTTACATCAGGAATGCACAATCTCTCCAGCAATGCTCAGACTGTCCGCAATAGGCTGAGAGAGGCTAGACTGAGTGCTTGTAGGCCTGTTGTAAGGCAGGTCCTCACCAGACATCACCGGCAACAACGTTGCCTATTGGGCACAAACCCACCGTCGCTGGACCAGACAGGACTGGCAAAAAGTGCTCTTCACTGACTTGTCTCACCAGGGGTGATGTTCAGAAATGCGTTTAACATCGAAGGAATGAGCGTATCATCGAAGCCTGTACACTGGAGCAGGATTGATTTGGAGGTGGAGGGTCTGTCATGGTCTGGGGCGGTGTGTCACAGCATCATCGTACTGAGCTTGATGTCATTGCAGGCTACATCGGCTCCTTCGGGACGTGAGAGGGTGTCCGCCCTCGTCTCATGCCTTTCGGGGAAAGCCCTGGAGTGGGCAGAAGGAGATGCGAGTTTACCCGCC
Organism: Oncorhynchus keta; assembly: GCF_023373465.1. NCBI lineage: Eukaryota > Metazoa > Chordata > Actinopteri > Salmoniformes > Salmonidae > Oncorhynchus > Oncorhynchus keta. Next base: position 45,792,072 of record NC_068454.1, on the reverse strand, counting down.
GCTTCCGGGCAGTCTTCGACCACCCGCACAAAGATAAAGCGGCAGGTGAACGTCTCTTCCACCTGAGGGCCCTGATCGACAACTATCGCTAAAGCTTGCGCAAGGATTTCCTGTCGGGAGATTGCCTGCAGGGACACCACCCTCACCTTTGACCAGCTAGTGGACCTGTCCATCCGAATGAATAACCTGCTGGTCACCAGCGGATGTTCAGACGCAGCTCTGTCGGTTCCATAGCCCAGCATCACCGCTCCGGTGCCTATGGAGCTAGGGGTGCTGAGCTTAGGGAGGCTGGAGGGGGCCTTCACGTGCACCTTTTGTGGCCGCAGAGGTCACACTGTCGGTCAGTGTCAGGTTGGTTCATCTCTGTCATCCCAGGTGAGCTGTCACCATTCTCACCCAGAGCCCTCTGTTGCCCATCTGTTTTTGCAAGCCAACTTTCTGGAGTTTTCCCCACATTCCAAGCATAAGGCGCTCGTCGATTCAGGCGCGCCTAGGAATTTTATTGACAGAGCATTCACCCATAGTTTAGGGACCCCCATTCTTCCAGTGGTTAGGCCCTTTCCAGTTCACGTGTTGGACAGTCCACCATTAGGGTCCGGCTTTATCAGGGAGGCCATGGTCATGGTGATGCAGGGGGGTCACAGGGAGAGAATCAGTCTCTTCCTCATTGACTCTCCTGCGTTTCCCGTGGTGCTAGGGTTAGCCTGTCATGACCCCACTGTTTCATGGCAATGGAGGGCTCTCACGTGGTGGTCATGAGAGTGCTTGGGGAGGTGTTTGGGGGTTTCCATTGGTGCTACTATGGTGGAAAGTCCAGACCAGGTCTCCACTGTGCGCATTTCCCCCAAATATTCTGATTTCTTAGAGAAGGCTCAATTACCACCGCATCGTCAGGGGGATTGTGCGATAAACCTTCAGGTAGATGCCGTGTATCCCCTATCACAGGCGGCGATGGAGACCTATGTCTCCGAATCTCTGCGTCAGGGGTACATTCAGTCCTCCACTTCACCCGCCTCCTTGAGTTTATTTTTTGTGAAGAAGGAGGAGGGAGATCTGCGCCCATGTATTGACTATCGAGCCCTTAACTAGATCACTGTGAAGTAGAGTTACCCGCTACCTCTCATAGGCACAGCGATTGAGTCAATGCAAGGGGCGCGCTTCTTTACTAAACTAGGTCTGGGGAGCACTTAAAACATGGTGATTTTCAGGGACCTGCATGGGCAGGGTGTAGTGGTGTATATTGATGACATTCTGATATACTTCCCTGCACGTGCAGAGCATGTGTCCTTGGTCGACTGATGGAGCATGACCTGTATGTCAAGACTGCTAAATACCTGTTCTTCCAGCAGTCCGTCTCCTTCCTAATATACCGCATTTCCAACTCAGGGGTGGAGATGGAGAGTGACCTAATTTCAACCGTGCGTAATTGGAGGTGCAGCATTTCCTAGGGTTCGCCAATTACTACCGGAGGTTTATCCGGGGTTTTGGTCAGGCAATAGCTCCCATTACCTCACTGCAGAAGGGGGGCCCGGTGCGTTTGCAGTGCGTTTTCAGTGGTCGGCTGAGGCGGAAGGGCTTTTGGTCACCTAAGGGCTCTGTTTACCTCAAACCCCGTGCATCCGGATCCCTCTTTGGCATCCACGGTGGAGGTGGATGCGTCTGAGGCTAAGATAGGAGCCATGCTCCCTCAGCGCTCGGGTATGCCACCAAAGCTCTGCCCCTGTGCCATCTTCTTGAAGAAGCTCTGCCTGGCGCAGTGAAATTATGATGTGGGGGACCCGGAGCTGTTGGCTGTGGTCAAGGCGTTGAAGGCGTAGAGACATTGGCTCATCTGGACTGACCACGGCAACCTGGAGTACATCCAGGCATCGAGGAGACTGAATCCTCGTTTGGCAAGGTGGGCCATGTTTTTTAGCCGTTTTGTTGTCATCCTTTCATTAAGACCAGGTTCCCAGAATGTTAATTCAGATGCACTGCCCGGCTGTATGACACAGAGGAGCGGCCCATGCATCACACCCTATACTCCCAGCCTCCTGCCTGGTGGCGCCGGTAGTGGGGAGCTGGACGCGGACAATGAACGGGCGTTACGTACAGAGCCGGCTCCCCTCCAGTGTCCCGCTGGGAGTCTGTACTTTCCGTCTGCTGTCCGTGACCGGTTGATTTATTGTGCCCACACATCACCCTCCTCTGGTCATCCAGGCATCGGTCGGACGGTGTGCTGTCTGAGTGGGGGTACTGGTGGCCCACCTTGGCAAAGGACGTGAGGGTTTATGTTTCCTCTTGCTCGGTGTATGCCCAGTGTAAGGCTCCTAGGCACCTGCCCAGAGTTAAGCTACATCCCTTATCCGTACCACAAAGGCATTGGTCGCATCTGTCGGGCGATTTCCTCACCGATCTTCCTCCCTCACAGGCTACAACCACAATCCTGGTCTTTGTGGACAGTTTTGCCGTCTCCTCCCTCTGCCCGGTCTTCCTATGGCCCGACAGACTGCGGAGGCCTTGTTTACACACGTCTTCCTACGGGGTGCCTGAGGATATAGTGTCTGATCGAGGTTCCCAGTCCACTTCGAGAGTCTGGAGGGCGTTCATGGAACGTCTTCGGGTCTAGTTCAGCCTTACCTCGGGTTTTCACCCGAGAGTAATGGGCAGGTGGAGAGAGTGAACCAGGATGTGGGTAGGTTTCTGCGGTCTTATTGTCAGGACCGGCCGGGGAGTTGGCGGCGTCCTTGCCCTGGGCCAAGATGGCTCAGAACTTGCTCCGTCACTCCTCAGTCACTCCTCCACTAACCTCTCAAGCTTCCAGTGCTTACTGGGTGCCAGCCGGTTCTGGTGCCTTGGCATCAGAGTCAGACCGAGGCTCCTGCGGTGGATGACTGGTTCAGGCGCACGGAGGAGACCTGGGACGCCGCCCATGTTCACCTCCAGCAGGCCGTGCTGCACCAGAAGGCCAGCGCATACCTTCACCGCAGTGAGGCCGAGGTGTTCGCACGGGGGACCGGGTCTGGATCTCGACCCGAAACCTGTTTGTGGGGCCATTTAAAGTCCTGAGGAGATTTTCGTTACCGGTAACAGCTTCCCCCTGAATACCGTATTAACCCCTTGTTCCATGTGTCTCTCCTCAGGCCTATGGTGGTTTATCCGCTCCAAGAGTCTGAGGTGCGGGAGGTTCCTCCACCCCCTTTGGACATCGAGGGGGCCCCGGCATACTCCGTTCACTCCATACTGGATTCGAGGCATCGGGCGAGGGGCCTTCAGTATCTCGTGGAGGTGAACGGTCTGGAGGAGAGATTCTGGGTCCCGGTGGAGAACGTTTTGGTCCCTTCTATGCTGTGGGAGTTCCACCGTCTTAGTCCGGATCGCCCTCCGGGTCGTCCACAAGGCCGGCTGCTGGAGCCGCGCGGCAAAGGACCGACTGGAGCCGCGCGTCAAGGACCGACTGAAGTCGGTCCCTCTCCTTGTTCCGGTGGTCACCGGTCTTCTAGCCATCGCCGCTCCACCTTTCATTTTCCATCTGTTTTGTCTTGTTTTCCCACGAACCTGGTTCACATTCCCTCATCAGACTAAATGTATATTACCCTCTGTTTCCCCCATGTCTGTGTGTGGAATTGTTATTTTTGTAGGGTGTTACGGTACAGGCTGGCTTGCGCTAGGTTTGTTTCAAACCTAGGTTTGTTTGTTCTGTTTTATCTGGTTCATGTGACCATGGTTGTGCTCTGTGCCTTTGGGCCAGGGTATATATTAAAGTTCTCCTGTTATCACCCATCTCTGCTCTCCTGCGCCTGACTTCCCGGCAATCAGTCACTCACTCCGTTGCAGTTGGATGGGTTCTGCTGGTGTACAGCAATATTTAAGTAATTCCCAAGACATTTACTTTTTCTCCTTAAAAAAACAATTGTTGCTTTAGCAGCATGCTAGTGTCATTGTCCTGCTGGAAGGTGAACATCGATCCCAGTCTCAAATCCCTGGAAGACTGAAACAGGTTTCCCTCAAGAATGTCCATCTATTTAGCTCAATTCATCATTCCTTCAAATCTGACCTGTTTCCCAATTCCTGCTGATGAAAAACATTCCCTCAGCATGATGCTGCCACCACCATACTTCACCGTGGGGATGGTGATCTCGAAGTGATCAGAGGTGTTGGGTTTGCGCCAGACACAGTGTTTTCCTTGATGGCCAAAAAGCTCAATTTTAGTCTCATCTGACCAGAGTACCTTCTTCCATATGTTTGGGGAGTCTCCCACATGCCTTTTGCGAACACCAAATGTGTTTGCTTATTATCTTCTTTAACCATGGCTTTTTTCAGGCCACTCTTCCGTAAAGCCCAGCTCTGTGGAGTGTACGGCTTAAGGTGGTCCTATGGACAGATTGAGCTTTACGCCAAGTGGAGCTTTACAGCTCCTTCAGGGTTATCTTTGGTCTCTTTGTTGCCTCTCTGATTAATGCCCTCCTTGCCTGGTCTGTGAGTTTTGGTGGGCGGTCCTCTCTTGGCAGGTTTGTTGTGGTGCCATCTTCGATGCATTTTTTAATAATGGATTGAATGGTGCTCCGTGGGAGGTTATTTTCTTTATAACCCAACCCTGATCTGTACTTCTCCACATCTTTGTCCCTGACCTGTTCGGATAGCCACTTGGTCTTCATGGTGCAGCTTCCTTGGTGGTGCCCCTTACTTAGCGGTGTTGCAGATTTTGCGGCCATTCAGAACAGGTGTATTTATACTGAGATCATCAGCCACTTGGATTGTACACAGGTGGACTTTATTTAACCTCTTCAACCTATGGGGGCACTATCTCATTATTGGATAAAAAACGTGCCCGTTTTAAGCACAATATTTTGTCACAAAAGATACTCAACAATGCATATAATTGACAGCTTTGGAAAGAAAACACTGACGTTTACAAAACTGCAAAGATATTATCTGTGAGTGCCCCAGAACTGATGCTACAGGCGAAACCAAGATGACATTTCAAACAGGAAATTAGCAGGATTTTTGAGGCTCTGTTTTTCATTGTCTCCTTATATGGCTGTGAAAGCGCCATTAATGAGCCTGCCCTTTCTATCGTTTCTCCATGTTGTCTGCAGCATTGTGACGCATTTGTAGGCATATCATTGGAAGATTGGCCATAAGAGACTACATTTACCAGGTGTCCGCCCGGTGTCCTTTGTTGAAATTGCTGCGTAATCTCCAAGCTGCTCGCATTCATCCATGTGATTGAGACAGAGAGGAGAATTCCAGGAACGATATATCATGAAGAGATATGTGAAAAACACCCTGAGGATTGATTCTAAACAACGTTTACCATGTTTCAGTCGATATTATGGAGTTAATGTGGAAAAAAGTTTGGCATTTTGATGAATGAATTTTCTTTTTTTTGTAGCCAAACATGGCCAGAAAACGGAGCGATTTCTCCTGCACAAATAATCTTTCAGGAAAAACTGAACATTTGCTATCTAACTGAAAACATCCGAAGTTCTTCAAAGGTAAATGATTTTATTTGACTGGTTTTCTGGTTTTTGTGAAAATGTTGCCTGCTGAATTCTAACGCTAAATGCTAACGCTAGCTATCAATAGCTATCAATACTGTTACACAAATGCTTGTTTTGCTACAGTGTTGTTAACAAAAGGCTAAGCTTGAGAGCTAGCATATTGATTTAATTTCATTTGCGATTTTCATGAATAGTTAACGTTGTGTTATGCTAATGAGCTTGCAGACAGATTTACACAATCCTGGATACAGTTTTTTTTTCTTAGCTAAACGTGACACACAAAATGGAGCGATTTCTCCTAAACAAATAATCTTTCAGGAAAAACTGAACGTCTCCTCATTGAAAACATCAAAAGTTCTTCAAAGGTAAATTATTTTATTTGAATGGTTTTCTGGTTTTTGTGAAAATGTTGCCTGCTAAATGCTATGCTAACTATCAATGCTGTTACACAAATGCTTGTTTTGCTATGGTTGAGAAGCATATTTTTGAAAATCTGAGATGACAGTGTTGTTAACAAAAGGCTAAGCTTGAGAGCTAGCATATTTATTTCATTTCATTCACGATTTTCATGAATAGTTAACGTTGCGTTATGGTAATGAGCTTGAGGCTGTAATCACGATCCCGGATCCGGGATGGCTCGACGCAAGAAGTTAACTGATTATGTGACTTCTGGAGGTAGTTGGTTAAATCAGATCTTATTTAGGGGCTTCGTAGCAAAGGGGGAATACATATAGTATGCATGTATCCACTTTTTCACTTTTCCAACAGCCAGCTCCTCAAGTCTCAGTTGCTAATATATGCATATTATTATTAGTATTTGATAGAAAACACTGTAAAGTTTCCAAAATATTGTATGTGAGTATAACAGAACTGATATTGCAGGCGAAACCCTGTGGAAAATCAAAGCAGGAAGCGGCTTCTATTTTGAAAACTCCATGTTCCATCGCCTCCCTTTGCTCCATTTAAAGGGATATGAACCAGATTCCTGTCCCTAACGCTTCCTCAAGGCGTCAACAGTCTTCAGACATAGTTTCAGGCTTTTATTTTGAAAATGAGCCAGAAGGATAACATTGCGTCAAGTGGTCACATGAGTTTTGCTTGCGCAACAGAGTTTGGATAGGTATTGCTTTTCCCTCTCCTACTGTGAAAGATATTTGCGGTTGATATATTATTTTAATTATCTCAGCCAATCATGGCTAGTGGAAAGGTTGCTGACTTGCTGTGGCTAAACCAATTAGGCTCATAATTTAAATGTTTTATTCTTATTTACAGATGGTACATGTTCGAGAAGTCATTTCTGCTAAAAAAAAAAAAAATGAATTTTGTTTAAAAACAAAGTTACGTTCAAACCACTATTGAAGTAGTGACCCGCGACATACGCCTAGTTTACTTAAACGTGTCGCATATGGGATCAGAGTTGCTTAGTCATTACCAGCAGTTTTTCCGTTCTGTTTTTGCTGCTGTCAAATTCTCTCAGATATGTCTCTGAGGATGACTCTGCACATGTCGGGGGTCTCTCCATTTGACTGCCACCGAAGGCAAAGATGGATGCATCCATACACAGAGCAGCACCAACGGGCTGCTGGCCAGATCCATCTCCATCACCCCAAGCAGGCAGGAAAGGGGATAAACGAAGGGGAACAATGGAAAAGGGAGATGGAGAGGAAGGATAAAGAGAAGGAAATAACAGACATCTGAAAGGTGAAGAAGAGACAGTGAGCATTCGGACAGATGCAAAAACAAGAACATTGGACAGATGTAAAACGAGAAAATTTGACACATGCAAATAGAAAAGGGTAGATAAAGAGGTAGGGAAGAACAAAGATTGGCACAAAAAAGAGACAGAGCGGAGAGAGCAACAGAAGCAGAGTAGGAGAGAGGAAGTAGAGTCTCCCATGGGGTGTAACTGACTAAAGCAAAGGAACCATTGAGGACGATGATCACGGTCAAAATAGAAGAGATGATGGAAGCGAGCTCTCTGAGGACTGCCATGTGTGCGCCGGAGGGAGCCAAAAGACCAGAGCCACTGATGGAGCATGGAGGCAAGAGAATAGAAAGATGCTGTCTATTCTATCTCTGCACCGCTAGATACAGCGGTTCCTCTACTTGACATTGGAAAGACAGAACAGTGGGCAACTTCCTGATTGTTCTAGAAATTAAAAGTCTAGATTGGTTTGATGCGGTTTGTAAAATGCAGGTGTCTAACAAAAGTGTTATAAAACCAATAATTTATTTATTTGAAATTAAGAGGGTTAAATCTCTTGAGATGCAATCTCCTTTATCTTATAGCACCATCACCTATATTAAATTGCTCTGTGTTGGCACCACTCCAGTGTATTTCAGTAATCACAATCACTCTTTGCACCTTGTTGACTTACATCACATGGCTTCTGATCTTTTCGTGACTGCATTCAACATCCATTTTCAAATGTTCCCTCAGTGATTGCCCAGTAGTGAGACCTGCTGACATGTTTAGTCTTTTATTGCTATTTTGTGGGTGGCCAAATAGCGTAACCTCATCACATTAATGTTGCGACTTATTACCACACGCAGGTTGCCATACACAAGGATGCTGGTTGAAATCCCAACTCCTAACTATAAAAATAAAAGTTGTAATGCCTTCATGGACTTGATTTTGTGTATAGAGCACACTTCTGTCAAAACAGAATAACATTTTTATTCCAGGTTTTCTAAAATGTTCTGCAATGTTGCAAAATAGCATATTCAAGAACTATGTAAAAATGGTCCTACCTGGTCGCAAAACTGTGACAATCATAACGAACACACAACAGCATTCTACGGCATGGGGAGGGTTCTTGAAATGTAATATCAATCAAAATGTAGCCACTGGAATCCAGCGCTCCATTCTATCGGTTTCAGCTACTACACAATTTTCCAGACCTCCCAAGGAGGCGTGAAAACAACATGATTTTGAAGGTATGGCTACACAAGACTACGCTGTGGTAAATTGGGAGACGTACTGTCATGTTGCACAGTAGACCACATTTGGTACATATTTACCCGTCTCTTGCCCCTTGAGAAAAACAAGCCCAGGGTGAAGTTCTCAGGTGACTGAACTGGTGTAGGTATTGCATGTAGGAATTCAGTTCAATCCCCATGGTACTTGACATAGTTGACTTGTTTGTATGTGTTTTGACTCCCTGTTTTGGACATATTTTTGTGGCCCAGCTTAATACCATAACCTCATCACATTAATGTTGAGACCATATTGCCACACACAGGTTCCCAAACACAAGGATGGTTCAAATCTCACCCTAGCTCCTAATCCTAAAAATCGAATTTCTTATTTAAACCAATCACATGTATTTCTGCCCTCAAGGCAGAGCTGCACTTAGAACAGAATGTTGTGTACAAACTGGGCAGTGAGTGAGTACGAACTGGGATTTAAACTTTCTGCTTGTTGCTTACACTTCTCTCCTTCTCATCATTATTTGTATTTATATGTCCCTTTGCTCTACATAAACACCAAGAGAGAAAACAGACCGACAAACACGAAAGACACAGCCCTCAAAATTGTCCCTGGAGGGACAGCTGTCAATCAAACGTCTCCCAGGCAGCACGTAGACAGATTCATTTTCCCCCAAACGGAGCACAGACGACAAAGATGAGGGACAAATTGGCCATTTATCCTCATGCTGTGTCATAAATTAGTCACGAGTCATTTGTCATTGTATCTCGGCAGATAGTTATAGTATTTATTGATCTTTGTTGAGGTGAAATGAAAGAAAAATCGAGCTCAGTGAGAAAATAGAGAAGAAAGAGAATGATTCTCTCTGGTGATTTGATTTCAGACAGGCTTCTTTCAGACAGGCTCTGTCCTTTTCAGCTATGGCTGTCTGCGTTGAAGCCCTGGAGGCATTCTTAGTGGTATTGCCCAGCGTAGCTTGTAGTGCTGAGAGAGAAAAATCCTTTGAAACCCCTTCAATCATCATTGGGATGATCATTATAGTTGGGTGTGTTTTTCTGAGAGAATTGGATGAAGGGATTGTCCTACGACACCAAAGTTGTTTCTGCTTCATTTTAAATGAATTTCTGCTGATTGTGACATGTTGAATTCTCAAAACACTCATAAATTGCGTTTATTTAGATTTTGAAGTGTTGCCTCATTCTTGAGTTCCCTAAAGTAGCATGCTTTTATTCAGCCATTTTGATATACAGTTGTGGCTCTGAATTGGACTATCAGAGTGTTTTCAATTGAGTGTAGTCAACTGACAGGTATCAACTATAATCAAAACCAGTGTAGTAGTGCTAGCTAGTATAGGTAGAGGGCTTGAGGGTGTGTGTATGTGAGAGGACAACGTTTGCCTCTGTCACCATTCCCGGTGATGCTATAAGACTTATTACTGCTGTAGGAAACAGCTGGATGTTAATAATTGAAGGTAGACTCGACGGTACAGCACAAGGTGCTGCCATTGTTAGAGAGTTCAGATCCAGGCAACGTCCCAGCTTCCCAGCCCTGCTGTTGGCTTCTGTTAGCTTCAGAACTACAGGCAGCGACGGGCAATAGTTCAATCTGCTAAAGAGCAAAACCACCAGACAATTCTCCAGTTAGAGTTGGGCGCATTACTAACTGCTTTTCTTGGCACGTTCACAACAGAGGTGTGCCATTTATGTCCTATTGGGCTGCCGTTTCTAGATTGATGTTTTCTTATCTGTCATTAGGCTGCTGGGTTACAGCATTGAGCCCACATGATTAAATCACACTCCTTAACCTGTTACTCCTACCCCCTACTTTTTCGAACATTCTGTTAAAAATCGCACAACATTTCAGCGCCCTGCTGCTCATGCCAGGAATATAGTATATGCATATGATTAGTATGTGTGGATAGAAAACACTCAGACGTTTATAAAACTGGTTAAATCACGGCTGTGACTATAACAGAACGTGCGTTTCATCGAAAAGCGCAGGAAAATCTGATCACTGAAAATGGAAATATATATCCATCCGCCACTTCAACCCATTGATAAAGTGGAACCACAATAAATGGGGCTGAGGTTGCAATACCTGCCATCCTATACAGCTTCCACATGATGTCAACAGTCTTGTCATTTGCCTAGGCTTTGTTTCTTGGTCAAACGAAGAAGAGACAAGCCATTTCTTCAGGTCTCCGACCTGATATTTTGTTGAGATTTTTTTTTACCTTTATTTTACTAGGCAAGTCAGTTTAGAACAAATTCTTATTTTCAATGATGGCCTAACAGTGGGTTAACTGCCTGTTCAGGGGCAGAACAACAGATTTGTACCTTGTCAGCTCGGGGATTTGAACTTGCAACCTTTCGGTTACTAGTCCAATGCTCTAACCACTAGGCTACGCTGCCGCCCGGACATTATTTCCAGACGGACAGCTAAAGAATATACATCGCCTCGTGATCAATTTGATTGCTTATTAACGTGTACTAATACCTAAAGTTGCATTACAAAAGTATTTGAAGTGTTTTGTGAAAGTTTATCGTCAACTTTTTAATTAAAAAAGTGACGTTACGTTATATATATACGTTATTATTTTTTTCGTTTATCACACAGTCTTCATAGATCGATATCTAGGCTATATATGGACCGATTTAATCGAAAAAAGACCCAATAGTGATTATGGGACATCTAGGAGTGCCAACAAAGAAGATGGTCAAAGGTAATGAATGTTTTATATTTTATTTGTGCGGTTTGTGTAGCGACGACTATGCTAATTATTTTGTTTACGTCCCCTGCGGGTCTGTTGGGGTGTTACATGCTATCAGATAATAGCTTCTCATGCTTTCGCTGAAAAGCATTTTAAAAATCTGACTTGTTGCCTGGATTCACAACGAGTGTAGCTTTAATTCAATACCCTGCATGTGTATTTTAATGAACGTTTGAGTTTTAACTAGTACTATTAGCATTTAGCGTAGCACATTTGCATTTCCAGATGTCTAGATGGGACGCCTGCGTGTCAGGTAGGAGCAAGAGGTTAAACCATGCATTAGGCCTACCTTTCACTTAACCAAATCAAACTTTGTGTCACATGCGCCGAATACAACAAATAGACTTTACCGTGAAATGCTTACTTACAAGCCCTTAACCAACAGTGCAGTATAAGAAGAGTTAAGAAAATGTTTACCAAGTAGACTAAAATAAAAAGTGACACAATAAGAACAACAATAATGAGGTTATATACAGGGGCACCGGTACCGACTCAGTATGCTGGGATACAGGTTAGTTGAGGTAATTGGTCAATGTAAATTGTCTGGTGGCGATTTTATTAATTGTTCAGCAGTCTTATGGCTTGGAAGTAGTAGATGTTGAGGAGTCTCTTGGTCCTAGACTTGGCTCTCCGGTATCGATTGTGGCATAGAAAACCGTCTATAACTTGGGTGATTGGAGTCTCTGACATTTTTATGTGCTTTCCTCTGACACTGCCTATTACATAGGTCCAGGATGGCAGGAAGCTTGGCCCCAGTGATGTACTGGGACATTCGCACTACCATCTGTAGCGCCTTACGGTCAGATGCCGAGCAGTTGCTATACCAGGCGGTGATGCAAATGGTTAGGATTCTCTCGATGGTGCAGCTTTAGAACCTTTTGTGGATCTGGGGACCCATGCCAAATCTTTTAAGTCTCCTGAGGGGAAAAGGTCTTGTAGTACCCTCTTCACGACTGTCTTGGTATGTTTGGACCATGATAGTTCATTGGTGATGTGGACACCAAGGAACTTAACTCTTGACCCGCTCCACTACAGCCATATCAATGTTAATGGGGGCCTGTCCAGCCCATCTTTTCCTGTAGTCCAGGATCAGCTCCTTAGTCTTGCTCACATTGAGGGAGAGGTTGTTGTCCCGGAACCACACTGCCAGTTCTCTGACCTCCTCCTTTTAGGCTGTCTCATTGTTTTCGGTGATCAGGCCTACCACTGTTTTGTCTTCAGCAAACTTAATGATGGCATTGGAGTCGTGTTTGGACACGCAGTTGTAGGTGAACAGGGAATACAGGAGGGGACTAAGTACACACCACTGAGGGGCCACAGTGTTAAGGATCAGCGTGGCAGACATTATGTTGGCTTCTCTTACCACCTGGGGGTGGCCCATCAGGAAGGCCAGGATCCAGTTGCAGAGGGAGGTGTTTAGTCCCAGAGACCTTAGCTTAGTGATGAGCTTCGTGGGCACCATGATGTTGAACTCTGAGCTGTAGTCAATGAACAGCATTCTCATATAGGTGTTCATTTTCTCCAGGTAAGAAAAGGCAGTGTTTAGTGTGATTGCATCATCTGTGACTCTGTTGGGGAGCTATGCAAATTGGAGTGGGTCTAGGGTTCCTGGGATAATGGTGTTGATGTGAGCCATTACCAGCCTTTCAAAGCACTTCATGGCTATGGACGTGAGTGCTATGGGTCTGTAGTCATTTAGGCAGGTTGCCTTTGTGTTCTTGGGCACAGGGACTATTTTTGGTCTTTTTGAAACATGTTGGTATTACAGACTCAATCAGTGAAGAGACCTGCCAGTTGGTCAGCACATGCCTGGAGCACACGTCCTGGTAATCCATCTGGACCCGCAGCCTTGTGTATGTTTAAAGGTTTTACTCACGTGGCTACGGAGAGGGTGATCACACAGTCGTCCGGAACATGCTCCCATGCATGCCTCAGTGTTGCCTCGAATCAAGCATAGAAGTTATTTAGCTCGTCTGGTAGGCTCGTGTCCCTGGGCAGCTCGCGGCTGTGCTTCCTTTGTAGTCTGTAATATTTTGCAAGCCCTGCTACGAGCCGGTGTAGTATGATTCAATCTTAGCCCTGTATTGACGTTTTGCCTGTTTGAGGATTCGTCGCAGGGCAGAGCGGGATTTCTTGTGAGCTTCTGGGTTAGAGTCTCGCACCTTGAACGCGGCAGATCTACCCATTAGCTCAGTGCGAATGTTGCCTGTAATCCATGGCTTCTGGTTGGGGTATTATGTAGTCACTGTGGGGACGACGTCCTCGATGCACTTATTGATAAAGACAGTGACTGATGTGGTTTACTCCTCAATGCCAATATGATGCATGTACTCACTCTGTGTGCAATAATATAGTTTAAAATGAATTTGAATTACAGATTCAACCACAAAGACCAGGGAGGTTTTCCAATGCTTCGCAAAGAAGGGCACCTATTGGTCGATCACTTTGAGCATGGTGATGTTATTAATTACACTTTGAATGGTGCATTAATATACTCAGTCACAGCCTCTGAGTGGCGCAGCGGTCTAGCTGTGTCACTACAGATCCTAGTTCGATTCCAGGCTTTCGCGCAGCCGGCCACGACCGGAAGACCCTTGAGGTGGTGCAAAATTGGCCCAGCATTGGCCGGGTTAGTGGAGTGTTTGGCCGGCCGAAATGTCCTTGTCCCATTGCACTCTAGCAACTCCTGTGGTGGGCCAGGCACATGCACGCTGACACGGTCTCTGGGTGTACGGTGTTTCCTCCGACTCATTGGTGCGGCTGGCTTCCAGCTTGGTGGGGTCGTGTTTTGGAGGACGCACGGCTCTCGATCTTTGCTTCTCCTGAGTCCGTACGGGAGTTGCAGCGTTGGGAGAAGACCAATTGGATACCATGAAAAAGGGGTAATAAAAATATATGCAGTCACTACAAAGATACAGGCGTCCTTCCTAATGCAATTGCTGGAGAGGAAGGAAACCGCTCAGAGATTTCACCATGAGCCCAATTGTGACTTTAAAACTGTTTAATGGCTGTGATGGCAGAAAACTGAGGATTGATCAACAACACTGTAGTTACTCCACAATACTAATCTAATTGACAGAGCAAAAAGAAGGAAGCCTGTACAGAATAAAAATACTTCAAAACAAGCTTGCTGTTTTTTTTTTGTAATGTGGACAAAAATGTGGCACAGCAATTAACTTTTGTCCTGAATACAAAGTGTTATGTTTGGGTCAAATACAATACATTACTGAGTACCACTCTTCATATTTTCAAGCATAGTGGTGGCTGCATTGTAATTGTTAAGGCCTGGGTAGCACAGACAAAATCCTAGAGGAAATCCTGGTTCAGTTTGCTTTCCAACAGACACTGAGAGATCAATTCACCTTTCAGCTGGACAATAACCTAAACCACAATGCCAAATCTACACTGGTGTTGCTTACCAAGAAGACAGTGAATGTTCCTGAGTGGCCAAGTTACCATTTTTAAATAATCTCCTAGAAAATTTATGATTTATGGCAAGACCCGGAAATGGTTGTCCAGCAATGATCAACAACCAATTTGACCGAGCTTGACATTTTTTTTATAGAATTAAAATGGCCAAATGATTCACAATCCAGGTGTGGTAAGCTCTTAGAGACTTACTCAGAAAGACTCACAGCTGTAATCTGGCACGACCACAGACAGCTCAGTGGAAAACTTCTAGACTGCAGCAAATCAGCCACACCTGTCTCCAGTTGTAATCAGAGCCAAACTGCAGCCAGGTGAAACCAATCAGTGCTTCTACTTAACCACGTCCTGTGTTTTCTTTCTTTGGCTTGTCTTTGACCCCGGCAGGTGAAGGGGTATTGGAGAGACAGAGCATACGGTGGAGAAGGAGGTTTTCAGATGAAATAACATTTTGATTTCAACAAGGATTGGAGGACATTCCACTGGCGACGAAGTGTTTGTTTTGTATATCAGGAATGTTGCCAATGCATAATAGTAATAAACTGGTTTAACCCTTCACTTGGACTGGTGGTGTGTATTTGCATGTGTAAACCCTGCCTTACGAAGGCCGAAAGCACCACAATATTTAAAAGATCTTAAAACATATTTTTAGCTTTTTTTTCCTTAGGGTGCTTTTTAGTGTTTCAGTTATTATTTGTTTCTTATCCTCTTATGTACATTTTTTTAAAAACATTTTAAGCACATTTTGTTGCAGTCCAAGTCTGAAATGTGCTGTATAAATAAAGCTTGATTTGATAGCAAGACCACTATCCAATGCTTGGTTAGACTATTTACAAAATGTGTGAACACTGCACATTGAGTTTCAAATAAAGCAACATACATGCATTTCAGAGTTGGAAAGGAATCTAGACTAAACCGATTGCCAAGAAAAGGCCTTTAGTGCTAAATATTTGATTGGAACTTTAAATACTTGCATTATCATAGCATTTCCTGGTGCTTCTTTTGTTGGCTGACGTCCCAGAGAGGGTCCTGACAGATTTCCCTGCGGTGATAGAACATAGCTTAAGAAAAATTGTTTTGCGAGAAAGTCAAGTCACTTATTGAAAATCACTGTGGTAGGCTAAAGCCGCCCACTCCAAAATAAATCTGAGGATGAGTCGGATTGCATAGGCTATAAGCAGAGGTGCATATGACCTCTTGAGTTCAAAATAAATGTAGAATTGTTATGAGATGAAACCACTCTCAGACAATGTTGGCAATTTTTTTTTGTCATAACAGAATTGCAATCGAAGGAATGCACTTGCACAGAACATTTTGCCAACAGCTATTAACTACTCTGCATCCATTTTACATTGAATACTGTTGATAGATTATTATAATTTTTTTTTGCTTTCCAGGTCTCCGGTAGCCTCTGGAACTGCAGATCTGCGGCCAACAAGGCAGAGTTCATCTCAGCCTATGCCTCCCTCCAGTCCCTCGACTTCTTGGCACTGACGGAAACATGGATCACCACAGATAACACTGCTACTCCTACTGCTCTCTCTTCGTCCGCCCACGTGTTCTCGCACACCCGAGAGCTTCTGGTCAGCGGGGTGGTGGCACCGGGATCCTCATCTCTCCCAAGTGGTCATTCTCTCTTTCTCCCTTACCCATCTGTCTATCGCCTCCTTTGAATTTCATGCTGTCACAGTTACCAGCCCTTTCAAGCTTAACATCCTTATCATTTATCGCCCTCCAGGTCCCCTCGGAGAGTTCATCAATGAGCTTGATGCCTTGATGAGCTCCTTTCCTGAGGACGGCTCACCTCTCACAGTTCTGGGCGACTTTAACATCCCCACGTCTACCTTTGACTCATTCCTCTCTGCCTCCTTCTTTCCACTCCTCTCCTCTTTTGACCTTACCCTCTCACCTTCCCCCTACTCACAAGGCAGGCAATACGCTCGACCTCATCTTTACTAGATGCTGTTCTTCCACTAACCTCATTGCAACTCCCTCCAAGTCTCTGATCACTACCTTGTATCCTTTTCCCTCTCGCTCTCATCCAACACTTCCCACACTGCCCCTACTCGGATGGTATCGCGCCGTCCCAACCTTCGCTCTCTCTCCCCCGCTACTCTCTCCTCTTCCATCCTATCATCTCTTCCCTTTGCTCAAACCTGCTCAAACCTTCTCCAACCTATCTCCTGATTCTGCCTCCTCAACCCTCCTCTCCTCCCTTTCTGCATCCTTTGACTCTCTATGTCCCCTATCTTCCAGGCCGGCTCGGTGCTCACGACTCATTGCGAGCTCACAGAACAGGGCTCCGGGCAGCCGAAGCGGAAATGGAGGAAAACTCGCCTCCCTGCGGACCTGGCATCCTTTCGCTCCCTCCTCTCTACATTTTCCTCCTCTGTCTCTGCTGCTAAAGCCACTTTCTACCACTCTAAATTCCAAGCATCTGCCTCTAACCCTAGGAAGCTCTTTGCCACCTTCTCCTCCCTCCTGAATCCTCCTCCCCTCCCCCCTCCCCTCCCTCTCTGCAGATGACTTCGTCAACCATTTTGAAAAGAAGGTCGACGACATCCGATCCTCGTTTGCTAAGTCAAATGACACCGCTGGTTCTGCTCACACTGCCCTACCCTGTGCTCTGACCTCTTTCTCCCTCTCTCTCCAGATGAAATCTCGCGTCTTGTGACGGCCGGCCGCCCAGCAACCTGCCCGCTCGACCCTATCCCCTCCTCTCTTCTCCAGACCATTTCCGGAGACCTTCTCCCTTACCTCACCTCGCTCATCAACTCATCCCTGACCGCTGGCTATGTCCCTTCCGTCTTCAAGAGAGCGAGAGTTGCACCCTTCTGAAAAAACCTACACTCGATCCCTCCGATGTCAACAACTACAGACCAGTATCCCTTCTTTCTTTTCTCTCCAAAACTCTTGAACGTGCCGTCCTTGGCCAGCTCTCCCGCTATCTCTCTCAGAATGACCTTCTTGATCCAAATCAGTCAGGTTTCAAGACTAGTCATTCAACTGAGACTGCTCTTCTCTGTATCACGGAGGCGCTCGCACTGCTAAAGCTAACTCTCTCTCCTCTGCTCTCATCCTTCTAGACCTATCGGCTGCCTTCGATACTGTGAACCATCAGATCCTCCTCTCCACCCTCTCCGAGTTGGGCATCTCCGGCGCGGCCCACGCTGGATTGCGTCCTACCTGACAGGTCGCTCCTACCAGGTGGCGTGGCGAGAATCTGTCTCCTCACCACGCGCTCTCACCACTGGTGTCCCCCAGGGCTCTGTTCTAGGCCCTCTCCTATTCTCGCTATACACCAAGTCACTTGGCTCTGTCATAACCTCACATGGTCTCTCCTATCATTGCTATGCAGACGACACACAATTAATCTTCTCCTTTCCCCCTTCTGATGACCAGGTGGCGAATCGCATCTCTGCATGTCTGGCAGACATATCAGTGTGGATGACGGATCACCACCTCAAGCTGAACCTCGGCAAGACGGAGCTGCTCTTCCTCCCATGATCTCGCCATCACGGTTGACAACTCCATTGTGTCCTCCTCCCAGAGCGCTAAGAACCTTGGCGTGATCCTGGACAACACCCTGTCGTTCTCAATTAACATCAAGGCGGTGGCCCGTTCCTGTAGGTTCATGCTCTACAACATCCGCAGAGTACGACCCTGCCTCACACAGGAAGCGGCGCAGGTCCTAATCCAGGCACTTGTCATCTCCCGTCTGGATTACTGCAACTCGCTGTTGGCTGGGCTCCCTGCCTGTGCCATTAAACCCCTACAACTCATCCAGAACGCCGCAGCCTGTCTGGTGTTCAATCTTCCCAAGTTCTCTCACGTCACCCCGCTCCTCCGCTCTCTCCACTGGCTTCCAGTTGAAGCTCGCATCCGCTACAAGACCATGGTGCTTGCCTACGGAGCTGTGAGGGGAACGGCACCTCAGTACCTCCAGGCTCTGATCAGGCCCTACACCCAAACAAGGGCACTGCGTTCATCCACCTCTGGCCTGCTCGCCTCCCCTACCACTGAGGAAGTACAGTTCCCGCTCAGCCCAGTCAAAACTGTTCGCTGCTCTGGCCCCCAATGGTGGAACAAACTCCCTCACGACGCCAGGACAGCGGAGTCAATCACCACCTTCCGGAGACACCTGAAACCCCACCTCTTTAAGGAATACCTAGGATAGGATAAAGTAATCTTCCTCACACCCCCTCCTTAAAAGATTTAGATGCACTATTGTAAAGTGGCTGTTCCACTGGATGTCATAAGGTGAATGCACCTATTTGTAAGTCGCTCTGGATAAGAGCGTCTCCTAAATTACTTAAATGTAAAAAATGTAAATGCTTTGACACGTATGTTCTCAAACTCAATCAATTATAGCACGTTATGGCCGCTACTAAATAACTCTCCATCAGTGTTGTAAAAACACATCTATCCAAAAGACGCAAACAATTAATCACCTTGAAACCAATACCTCTCCAAACTTGCAGGTATTCCCAAACACTTTTTTAAATCACATTTTCAAACAGTACATTTGTTTTCCAACGGAGCTATACATTTGGGTGAGTAGCCTCATTTCACTGCCAAAAATACAATTTAACCATCTAGTGTTCAGCGAAAAAACACAATGTCAAATAATGAACATCCAATCACATTAACTTTTACGCAGACAATAATCCACGGGAGTTTGAGTGTGAATAAAGATTACTTTCGAGGAGTAAGACATGTGTAAAAGCAAAAGATAGATTAAGAAATGGCTAGAAGTGTCTCATGGTGAGCTACTGAGTGGCTAGGACAGGCAAGCCCCATACTATTGTGGAAGACTTCATTCTTCCTGCTGCCGCGGATATAGCTGGGACAATGCTGGGGGAAAAGGCCAAAACTGCACAGACAATGACTTCAAACACTTTCACGATGCATCAGTGGCATGGCAGGAGTTTTGTTTTGAAACAATAATTGCTTTGCATACAAGCCAGTAAATGATGTGTTACAGCTGGATGAGTCAACAGACATGGTGGGCCTGGCTCAGCTCCTGGTACATGTCCGTTACGTTTATGGCGGGTCAATTAACTCTCTAGGGGGCAGCATTTGGAATTTTGGATGAAAAGCATGCTCAAATTAAACTGCCGGCTACTCAGGCTCAGAAGATAGGATATGCATACAATTAGTATATTTGGATAGAAAACACTCTAAAGCTTCGAAAACTGTTAAAATAATGTATGTGAGTAAACAGAACTGATTTGGCAGACGAACACCTGAGAAAAATCCATTCAGGAACTAGGACTTTTTGTTTGTAGTTTTCTATGCCATTAAAGGATCAATTGACTTAGGACTCAAATTGCAGTTCCTATGCCTTCCACTATATGTCAACAGTCTTTCGAATTTGTTTCAGGCTTGTTTTCTGAAAAATTAGGGAGTAAGAGCAGTCTGAATGAGTGGACCCTCCTGTGTCACAGAGCTTTTTCATGCGCGCGACGAGAGTGCCTTTCTTGTTAACCTTTTATATTGACCACGTTATTGTCCGGTTGAAATATTATCAAATATTTAGGCTAAAAACAACCTGAGGCTTGAATTTAAACATTGTTTCACATGTTTCTATGAACTTAACGAATACAATTTGGATTTTTTTGTCTGCCTGTTGTGACTGCGTTTGAGCCTGTGGATTACTGAAGAAACGCGCAAATAAAACTGAGGTTTTTGGATATAGAGACTTTATCGAACAAACAAATGTCTTCTGAGAGCAAACATATGAAGATCATCAAATATAAGTGATTAATTTTATCTCTATTTCTGACTTGTGTAACTCTTCTACTTGGCTGGTTACAGTTTGTAATGATTTGTTTGCTGGGCTATGTTCTCAAATAATTGTAAGGTATGCTTTCGCCGTAAAGCATTTTTGAAATCTGACACCATGGTTGGATTCACAAGAAGTTCATATTTAAACAAATGTAAAATAGTATATTTTCTGAATTTTTATAATGAGTATTTCTGCATTTGAATTTGGCGCTCTGCAATCTCACTGGATGTTGGCCAGGTGGGACACTAGCATACCCTAGTGAGGTTAAGGAAAACATCCTCTTCTGCAAACCACTGGAAACCAGGACAACGAGAGGATATTTTTTATTACCAGACAGCTTTGTGACATCAAATGGACTTTGGCTGTCAGGATGTGTTCTTATCTGTACTGGTGGCGCAAAAGCCATGACAGGGAGACATAGTAGTTGCTCCCGACGCCATTTGGGCACCCTGCAGCTCTTGCTGCCAAGGGAATGCCTGACAGCTCAAAATACGTTTTTGGACACTACAGTGAAAATGGTTAACTTGGTTAAAGCAAGGGCCCCTGAACTCTTGTATATTTTCTGCATTTTGCAATGATATGGGCAGTGACCATTACAACATACAGAAGTGTGCTGGATATCAAGGGACAAAGTATTGACAAATTGTTTTGAATTGAGAGATGAGCTTAAAACCTTTCTGGTTTAACTTTAAAAAGCTTAACTTCTTGTTAGCCCAGCTACTGTGTCAGATTTCAAAAATGCTTTACAGCAAAAGCACACCATGCAATTATCTGAGGATAGCGCCCGCGTACAAAAGCATTGAAATCATCTTTGAACCAGAAAGGTGCGCCACGAAAGTCAGAAATAGCGATAAAATAAATGCCTTAACTTTGAAGATCTTCTTCTGTTGCCACTCCAAATGGTCCGAGCTACATCACAAATGGTCCTTTTGTTCGTTAAAGTCCTTTATATCCCCAAAAACACAGTTTAGCTTGCACACTTCATTCAATAATCCACCGGTTTCCTCCTTAAAAAGGCATACACAATGACTCCCAAACATTACCAATAATCTTCTCCAAACAAGTCAAACAACGTTTATAATCAAACCTCTGGTACCCTTATACGTAAATAAACGATACAGAAAATTGTTATTGTCTTTACCGGAGATAAACAACAAAGAATGTGTTCTCATCCACACGCATGAAAACACTACAGCCAAAATGGGAGCCACTTCGAAAAACTACAAATTCCAGGTCATTTTTCCAAAAACAAGCCTGAAACTCTTTCTGAAGAATTGACATCTAATGGAAGCCCTATGAACTGCAATCTGGAAGGTTTTCACCTCATATTAAACATGACAGCACATTTCTATTTTATGGAGGGTTTGTCCTCAGGTTTTCGCCTGCGATATCAGTTATGTTATACTCACAGACATTATTTTAACCTCTTGAGTGTAGGGGGCAGTATTTTGATGTTTGGATGAAAACGTACCCAAATGAAACTGCCTATTTCTCAGGCCCAGAATCTAGAATATGCATATAATTGTCAGATTAGGATAGAAAGCACTCTAAAGTTTCCAAAACTGTCAAAATAATTGTATGTGAGTATAGCAGAACTGATATTGCAGGCGAAAACCTGAGGAAAATCTAACCAAGAAGTGCTGTTTTTCCTGTAAGCGCTCTGTTCCATTGCATGCCTTCCCTCTATTTAAAGGGATATTAACCAGATTCCTTTTCCTCAGGCTTCCACATGGTGTGAACAGTCTTTAGACATAGTTCCAGACTTTTATTCTGCAAAAGGAGAGAGAAAGATCACATTGCGTCATTTGATGGCTGGGTGCCAGCAGAGTTTTGCATGCGTGAGCAGCTTGGAGCAGACATTTTCTCACTCCTATTGAAAAGCTACGGTCCGGTTGAAATATTATCAATAATTTATTGTAAAAACAACCTGAGGATTGATTATAAAAACGTTTGACATGTTTCTACGAACTTTACGGATACTATTTGTAATTTTCATCTGCCCCGTCGTGACCGCTCGAGCCTGTGGATTTCTGAAAATAATCCGCCAACCAAATGGAGTTTTTTGGATTTAAAAATAATCTTTATGGAACAAAAGGAACATTTATTGTGTAACTGGGAGTCTCGCGAGTGCAAACATCCGAAGATCATCAAAGGTAAGCGATTCATTTCATTGTTTTCGTGACCAATCTACTTTGCTGCTAGCTGTTTGTAATGTTTTGTCTGCTGAGAGAGATGTCCTAACATAAAAGCTTGGATAGCTTTCACCTAAAAGCTTTTTTGAAATCTGACACGCCAGGTGGATTAACAACAAGCTAAGCTGTGTTTTGCTATATTGCACTTGTGATTTCATGAAAATTAGGCGCTCTGCAATTCAGCGGATGTTGATGAAAATGATCCCGCTAACGGGGTGGGTGCGCCAAGAAGTTAACAGTGTTAGAAATGTTAGTGTTTTCTATCCAAATCTACCAATTATATGCATATCCTAGATTCTGGGCCTGAGTAACAGGCAGTTTACTTTGGGCAAACTTTTCATCCAGACGTCAAAATATTTCCCTCTAGCCGAAAGATGTTAAAGTTTTCTTTACTGATAATAATTTTCACTTGTCTGACCGCTTGCATGATGACGAGTTTCTCACATGACTGGCCTATCTGCTTGATGTTTTTCTTGCCTGAATGATATGAATCTAGGATTACAAGGACTCTGCGCAACTATATTCAATGTGCAGGACAAAATTAAGGCTATGATTAAGAAGTTGCCGCTATTTTCTGTCTGAATTAACAAGGACAACACAGGTCTTTCCGTCATTGTATGAGTTTTGGTGTGAAAATGAACTCAAGGTTAAGGACAATGTCAATTGGGGGCGGCAGCGTAGCCTAGTGGTTAGAGCGTTGGACTAGTAACCGTAAGGTTGCGAGTTCAAACCCCGAGCTGACAAGGTACAAATCTGTCGTTCTGCCCCTGAACAGGCAGTTGACCCACTGTTCCCAGGCCGTCATTGAAAATAAGAATATGTTCTTAACTGACTTGCCTGGTTAAATAAAGGTAAAATAAATAAAATAAATAAAAATATAGAGAAGCACCTGAGTGAGCTGGGTGCACAATTACGCAGGTACTTTCCCAAACGGACGACACAAACAACTGAATTTGTTATCCCGTTCATGCCATGCTAGCAGTCCACTTACCGATATCTGCAGAGAGCCTCATCAAAATTTCAACAACCGGTTCTGTGAAAATTGAATGTAATCAGAAGCCACTGCCAGATTTCTAGATAGGGCTGCGATCAGAGTTTCTTGCCTTGGCAAATCGCGCTGTTATGACTGATGCTCTTTGCAACCACGTACCTATGTGAGTGGATTTGCGGTCCTCATTAGCATGAAAACTAAATACAGTCAGACTGTGTGGAAAATGATTTAAGACAGACTCTCTCCAATACAACCCAACATTGGGTTGTGCATCCTTTCAAGCACACCCTTCTTATTAACATGTGGTGAGTTATTCACATTTTTGATGAACAAATAATATTTATATGTAAGATGGTTAAATAAAAAGCAACATTATTGATTATTATATTATTATTTGTGCCCTGGTCCTATAAGAGCTCTTTGTCACTTCCCATGAGCAAGGTTGTGACACAAACTCACACTCATTCTTATGTTTAATAAATGTATCGTAGTGTATGTGTGTGGCAAGCTTAGAATGATGGCAAAAAAAAAACATTTGAGAGTACACTGACCCTGGAGCTAGAGAAGGTATGCAGCAGGAGGTTAAATGTTTGAAGGGGTACGGGACTATGAAAAGTTTGGGAGCCTCTGCTCTAGAGCAAAGTGAGTTTCTCTTCTGTGGTCAAGAGGACAGCTGTGCTGCAGCACTGTTGATTTCCCTGATCTGTACACACCTTTGTCACTGTGGAACAGGCTAAGAGTCATACTGTGGTATTGATTCAATCTGATCCAAGAATAGCTCTCTCCACAGTAACATAAATGTCAGTAGGCTTTTGCCACTTTGCATAGAAGTGGGGTGAATGTGCCTATGTTTATTAATTCAAGGAATCCGGGAGACACAGGATATTTGGATGAAATTCTAACATAAAACTAGACCCTTTAGTCTTCGAAATCATTGCGATGCCAAACATGTGATTCACACTTATCGGTGCTGTTGGATCTGTTCTAATGTGATAGGAATGCAGTGTAACAATGCCACCTCAATCAGTGAGAGTGACTGATTATCTCTAGGAAGAAAAAAAAAAAGGTTACGAACCACTTGTAATAAAAATGTGAAACCAATTTTTTTTTTTATGAAAGCAAATATGTCTTGTATGTCACGTGATCACTTTTGATTTGCAAATGCCATTAACAGAAAATGAACTTCTCTGATCTGCTTGTCTCCATGCAGGACTCCCAGCATATAACGATCGGCCTGATGCCATTTAAAGATGCTTCTGCAATCAGACTTGTTCTGACGCATTAACTTGTCACCAACACATAAACGCTGTCACCCACCTACTATCTAACAGTTAGGGGGTATCAACATGCCTCAGTAAATGATACTGCTACCATTTCTCCAGCGCTTTGCAGGTGCTATTTGCAAGGGTTAAAGTGGAAACAATACAGGCCTAAGGGCAAGCTCTACTGCAAGATGAAACTAGGCCATCACAGTCGTCACTGAGAAGGCAGTAACCCGTGGGAATGCCTGTCCAAAAACCAGGCAGGCGAGAGAGCAATGCTCGCATTAAGTCATTGTTCCACCCTACTCTGCACGTCGCCAGCCGCCTCCTCCGGGAGAGCGTGACAGCGCAGCACGCCGCTTCCGCTTAATGGCATCTCCTCTTGAGTTTGTCTTTTATTTCTAAAATGCACATAGACAGGCCTCAGGCCGTGTATCTTGAAAAGTGAAGGCATTGGCGGGAACATTAGGCACAGGGGGCCTGGGGAGTTGGTGTGTGTGTGCATGTGTGTAGCAGCAAATTTAAGGAGCTACTGGAGTTTGTGGGACAGGGGCATTGGGGGGGTAAAGTATGTGTTTGAGAAATGCATAATGTAAGGGTTGTGGTAATTACGGAGTCAGAGAGAGCCGAATCTCAGTCATGGAAGAGCACAGCATAGGTTCTCTACTGAAATACAGACACATTCACACAGCTGGGAAAATCATTAACAACTGACTGTTCCACACAGTGACAGCAAGGTATATCCAAAAACACACAGTGTGAACCTCCTAAATGTGAGCCACCATTACATTATTGATGGATGCCTCGTGTCAGTTAGGGCATTAAAGATTTTGAAATGTATATTTTATCATTGCACCCACACTGCTAAAATAAATGTCAGTTCTATTTGTGACGCAGATCGCGCTGCAAGTCCTGCCTCTCCCATCTCCTCATTGGTCTATAGAAGCAGGTACCCACATGCCATCTCCTCATTGGTTATACCCACATGGGTGACTGAAAGACGAACGAGGTCAGTGTTGGTAATGCACCTAATTTATGTCAAGTGAAAAAAACGACGAGGAGGAGGAGAGATGACTAGAAAATATTCAGTTGACCGTTTTATGTGTGGAGTAGTTGTCGGAGTGTGAATTTCAGGTAAAATAACAACTCAAAGTTTATATCCCATGACAAATTAGCTAGCAATTGCAAGTTAGCTATCTAAAGTGCCATACATGTTGAATGCTTTTTGACCTGTCTCCAAATTTATGTAATTGGTTCAGAGTTTGATATTTTAACCTGTGTGTTGTGATCGCGTTTGGTGTGGGGGGACAAAATACATTTATACACGAACGCGCGAGCGCAGCCGGTTTGGGTTCTGGGTAAAACTTACCCTATTATTACCCCAAATCTAGCATTGTTTTACTGTTCTGAATTATTCAATACCAGTACAACCATGAATGAAGTACCTAAGCAAAATGGCGGTCAGGTGGTTGACAGCTAACCATATCGAGGCAATGGATGCAGTTTCTAGAAGCTGGGCGATTTGGCATCACCTTTGACCTTTTTAAACGTGTTTGCTGGAGTTTTACTGTTCTCTACTGCCAGGGAAGGAGAGTTGTGACAGGTCGAGTGGGACTCTGGCAAATAGTATATATAGATTCATAACATTGCCTTTTGGATGGTAAGCTCAAAATAACATTACTGATATGGAACAATGTCGAAGAAAGTTAGACTGTACTCATTGACATCGCTTCCTGAAACAGGAGGTAAAAATATGTATATTAGCCCCTCTCATTCCATGTCCGCTGAATTAGCTGAGGGCAGATGGACCGACACTTCGACGCTGAACTGAAGCTCTTTCTAAACGTTGATGCGCCTGGTTTGTGATGCGGTTTTGGATACATTTGGACCTTAACTTTCATATCAGTGAGAAATAATTGTTAAAAAATAAAAGGTTAAATTACTCAGACTGACAGCGTCATTGCATCATTATGTATTCACATTTTTTACTGGATATGTGTTCAACAAAAGTTCAGCATTCACCTTTTGCTACAATTTTTGTCAAGTTAACGCATACAATTTGATGCCTACGTTGGATATACCACACAGAACACTGCCTTTGCAATGCAAGGCTGCAAAGCAAACACAGCGTTCCATTGGAAATTAATGTTATTACCAATGTGCTATCGTGACAATGATTATTGAGAGACCTCTTAATAACTAAAACTAAATATTCACTGTTGCTATCGAAGTCATATACTATTTAGGCCTATGTATCATTCGTAAAGTCATCAACAGCTGTTGTTTCAATTCAACCCAGTGTTCAACAAAAAATAGACAAAAAAAACATGTTTATTTTACAACAAATTCTTATTTACAATGACGGCCTAGGTACAGTGGGTTAACTGCCTTGTTCAGAGGCAGAAAAACAGATTTTTACCTTGGCAGCTCAGGGATTCGATTTAGCAACATTTCAATTACTGGCCCAATTCTCTAACCACTAGGCTACCTGCCACCTAGGGTTCCAAGATGCCTCCATCTCAAACAAAATGTAAAATGTAAAGCCAGACAAAGTGAGTGACAACGATGGAAATATTCAGTTTGTCTGCAAATTCAAAATTGATAAGTTTGAGTTTGGATTCACATTCCATCTCAACCAAAAATATAAGTTAAAGAATAGGACTAAATCAAATCAAGCTTTATTTAATGTGCATTCTAAGTTTGATTAGATTTGATTTAGTCCTATTCTTTAACTTATATTTTTGGTTGAGATGGAATGTGAATCCAAACTCAAACTTATCAATTTTGAATTTGCAGACAAACTGAATATTTCCATCGTTGTCACTCACTTTGTCTGGCTTTACAGTTTTTTACGATTGCTTACACACTAAAATTGAACTTTCCCACAATTAGCAAAACCTTACACCCAAGGAGCAAACAAGGCTGGATTTGCAGAACTGTAAGCACATTGTCAGCTTCACACTATTTGCAAAACATTACACACACTTGTATACATCAGACACAGAAGTATATCATGATGTCACTTCCTTTCAATTCCAAAGCACTGACTGTCAAATTACCACACCTATGAGCCAATCTGTTAAACACAGCCATCAGATGCACAAACACATGATTGCTAAATTGTAGACACACCAATCAGGTTTAAGCACTACAAAAATGCAGCAGGGAAGGTTCACCTGCCTTCAACCAAAATGGAAGGAGTCAGAAGAAGAGTGAGGGTGACAAGAGGAGTACACAGAGGAGGAGGAGGAGGAGGAGGTAGAGGTAGAGGTAGAGGAGGTAGAGGTAGAGGTAGAGGTAGAGGTAAAGGTAAAGGATGAGGAAGAGGCAGAGGCCGAGGAAGACCTAAAGCAGGAGGAGAACGTGCACAAAGAAGAAGAGGACCAAACTTATCAAATGACATTCGTGCAACACTAGTGGACCATGTTGTGAACCACAGATTGAAGCTGAGGGAGGCTGGACTGAGAGTTCAGCCAAATCTTAGCAGATATACAGTGTCATTGGTCATAAGGACTTTTCGACAGGAAAACAGGTAAAAGAAGATCTGTGTACAGTTACAGTAATCATCTGCTTATTGTATGCACCATATCAGCATTTCTGATACCCCTTCCTGTGACATAAATACAGTCACAGACTGTGTGGAAAATGATTTAAGACAGACTCTCTCCAATACAACCCAACATTGCTGAGTTATGTGCATCCTTTCAAGCACACCCTTCTCATTAAGATTTCTGTTTTATTTTACCTTTATTCAACCTGGCAAGTCAGTGTTAAGAACAAATTCTTATTTTCAATGAGAGCCTAGGAACAGTGGGTTAACTGCCTGTTCAGGGGCAGAATGATAGATGTGTACCTTGTCAGCTCACGGGTTTGAACTTGCAACCTTCCGGTTACTAGTCCAACGCTCTAACCACTAGGCTACCCTGCTGCCCCAAAACATGTGGTGAGTTACTCACAATTTTTGATGAACAAATCATATTTCTATGTAAGATGGTTAAATAAAAAGCAACATTATTGATTGTCCCTCAACCATTCGAGACCCCTCCCACAGTCACCCCCAAGAATAAAAAATACAATTCATTACATTCCTCACCCCCCCAAAAAAAACAATTCACCAACAACCGAGAGAATAAGAAAAGAGAAAAAAGACAAACAGCAAACAATGCAAAAAACATTTTTACAAAATATTTTGAACACAGGCTGTACAAAATATTTCGAACACAGGCTGTAAATCAGTGATCACTAAGGTCATTGCAGAAAACACTAGACTGATACCTATCAGGATTATTTGTGAGGAGAACATCAGGAAGAGTAGCCTTTTCTGGGTGTTTGGAGTCATACCTTGTGGGATTGGTAATCTCACAAAGATTTAGGGAGTCCCATTGCTTTAGGAATGACCCAGCATGACCCAGTCACCTAGCAGGACAAATTCAGACTTAGTGTAAGGGGCCAGGAGATAGCTTAGGGCAGGTAGGGTACAGGCCGGTGCTGATGGAGGACAATAGCACCCAACAACAGTAAAAAAAAAAGAGCTATTTCATAGTTAAAACCAGCAAATCAAATTGTTTGGGGACAGACTTGGTGGAGACAACCAAGCACTGAAGGTGATCCTTGGTAAAGATTGCCACTCCCCCACCTTTGGAAGATCTGTCTTGCCGAAAAAATGTATAACCAGAAAGGTTAACATCAGTATTAAAAACACTCTTAACCAACACATCTAGATTGGAGTTGTAAACCCAAACTTTCAATTTATCCATTTTAGGTAATAATCTTTGAGTGTTAACGTACAGAAATCAGTGAAGCAGATATCAGACCACCAAGTCAGAATTGGGGCTAGCAACTGTAGATTGGCCAGGGAGTACATGCACATTTCCAGATATCATCAACAGTAATACAATCAAGGCATTTCATAGGACAGGGAGAGCTCTGCAGTGCCGATTTTTGCCATCTGAATGTGCATCAGATGGCAACAAGATCATATTGTACAGCAATTTCATCAGGTGACATGAATACAAAGCCGGCGAGGGGTGGTTAGAATGGGATGGGAGGCCAAAAGTCTATGTAACCAATAGAGAGTCAACGTCCCGAGTGTGGGAACAAACAGTCTGTCCCACGGTTGGATAAAGGAAGTAGTCAACAAAGCATGCAGGAGTCATTAGACAAATAGCAGAATAGTAGAAAAAGAATATGTATAATAACGACTTGGGGCTAGCCATTGTAAGTTCAGAGTCACTCGACCGAACAGTGCCTGTGTGCTGGAGGCAAGTGAAAGCTCAGGAAAGATGAGGATGGGATGAGTGTGGTGGGGTACCTGTACCAGACAGGGGACACAACCAGGGCAGACGATGAACAGATCGCCAGGTGGAATTCAAGCAGCAGTGCAGCAGGCAATGGGAGTAGGTGTCACACCCACCTGGGAGAAGCTTTTATTTCTGGAGGCAGATTTCTTGAAGAAAATGCCAGTCTCTGAACAGCAGGAGGGGACTTCAAGGCCTCTAGGTTTGGATGGGATAGTCTGCCATTTGTTGGGCTCAAAGGCTTCAACACCTCTCGCTTCACACATCAGTACTACAGTGCCTTGCAAATGTTTTCATCCCCATGGTGTTTTAACCTCTTTATTTGCATTACAACCTGTAATTTAACTTCTCTAGGTTAGGGGCAGCATTCAGAGTTTTGGATGAAAAGCATGCCCAAATTAGACTGCCTGCTACTCGGGCCCGGAAGATATGATATGCATATAACTGGTAGATTTGGATAGAAAACTCTAAAGTTTCAAAAACTGTTAAAATAGTGTCTGTGAGTATAACAGAACTGATATGCCGCTGAAAACCTTAACTACTTCCTGAATCGATTTTATTTTCTATTCAATGCCATTACAGGATACATTGACTTAGGACTCAAATTGCAGTTTGTATGCGTTCCACTAGATGTCAACAGTCTTTAGAAATAGTTTCAGGCTTGTATTCTGAGAGATGAGGGAGTAAGACCAGTCTGAATGAGTGGACCCTACCGTGTCACAGCGCCTTTTCATGCGCAATGCCGAGAGAGTGCCTTTCTTGTTTACCTTATATATTGACGATGTTATTGTATGTTGAAATATTATCGATTATTTAGGCTAAAAACAACATGAGTTACATTGTTTAACATGTTTCTATGAACTTTACAGATACAATTTGGATTTTTTTGTCTGCCTGTTTTGACTGCGTTTCAGCCTGTGGATTACTGAAGAAAACTGAGGTTTTTGGATATAAAGAGACTTTATCGAACAAAAGGAACATTTATTCATGAATGTCTTATGAGTGCAACCATATGAAGATCATCAAAGGTAAGGGATTAATTTTATCTCTATTTCTGACTTGTGTAACTCTTCTACTTCGCTGGTTACTGTTTGTAATGATTTGTCTGCTGGGTTATGGTCTCAAATAATCGTAAGGTATGCTTTTGCCTGTAAAGCATTTTCTAAATCTGACACCGTGGTTGGATTCACAAGAAGTTAATCTTTAAACCTATTTAAAATGTTTGTTTTCTGAATTTTTATAATGAGTATTTCTGTATTTTAATTTGGCGCTCTGCAATCTCACTGGATGATGTTAAACCTGGACATACACAAAATAGTACAAATTGGCAAAACTGCTCAAGGATAAACTGCTCCAGCTTCTTCAAGTTGGATTGTTTCCGCTGGTGTACAGCGATTAGTCATACCAAAGATTATCAATTGGAAGGTCTCCCGGGTGGCATAGTGGTTAAGGGCGCAAACCCAGTCTCTGGTGGCACAGCTCTGTCGTAACCGGCCGCGACCGTGGGGCAACACACAATTGACCTAGCATCATATGGGTTAGTGAGGGCTTGGCCGGTAGGGATATCCTTGTCTCATCGCGCACCAGCGACTCCTGTGGCGGGCCGGGCGCAGGGCACGCTAACCAAGGTTGCCTGGTGCACAGTGTTTCCTCCGACACATTGGTGCGGCTGGCCTCCGGGTTGATGCGCACATTGTTCAACCTTCGTCTGTCCCGAGCCCGTATGGGAGTTGTAGCGATGAGACAAGATAGCAGCTACTAAAACAATTGGATACCATGAAATTGGGGTGAAAAAGGGCTAAAAATTCAACAACAAAAAAATAAAAATAAAAAAGATTCTCCATTGGATTGAGGTTTGGGCTTTGACTAGGCCATTCCAAGACATTAAATGTTTTCCCTTAAACCACTCAAGTGTTGGAGCTCATCTGCTCATGTTCATCTGTTCTCATGTTCATGTTCTCTGTTCTGTTAGCTAATTCATATTGTGGTTTTTAAACATATGACCGCTTGTGTCATGCCAATTTTTCCTCAGTTAGCGCTAGGACAAATGTAGTCTACATTTTCCAGTTTGGATGATTGTGTTATGCTGTAATGACTTCTGTGAACGTCTTGAAACTAGGGGGCACTATATTCACTTTTGGAAAAATAACATTCCCAAAGAAAACGGGCTAAACCAGATGCTAGAATATGCATACAGTGGGGCAAAAAGTATTCAGCATGACAATGATCCCAAACACAACGCCCGGGCAATGAAGGAGTGGCTTCGTAAGAAGCATTTCAAGGTCCTGGAGTGGCCTAGCCAGTCTCCAGATCTCAACCTCATAGAAAGTTTTTGGAGGGAGTTGAAAGTCCATGTTGCCCAGCAGCAGCCCCAAAACATCACTGCTCTAGAGGAGATCTGCATGGAGTAATGGGACAAAACCTTGTGAAGACTTACAGAAAACGTTTGACCTCTGTCATTGCCAACAAAGGGTATATAACAAAGTATTGAGATAAACTTTTGTTATTGACCAGATACTGATTTTCCACCATAAATTCATAAAAAAATCCTACAATGTGATTTTCTGGATAATTTTTTCTCATTTCGTCTGTCATAGTTGAAGGTACCAATGATGAAAATTACAGGCCTCTCTCATCTTTAAGTGGGAGAACATGGTGACTGACTAAATACTTTTTTGCCCCACTGTATAATTGACAGCTTAGGATAGAAAACACTCTAAAGTTTCCAAAACTGTCAAAATATTGTCTGTGAGTATAACAGAACTGATATTGCAGACGAAAGCATGAGAACAATCCAATCAGGAAGTGACTCTTATTTTGAAACCCCTGTGTTCCAATGCATCCATATTGTCCATTGAAAGGGAAATCAACCAGATTCCTTTTCTATGGCCTCCCTAATGTGTCTACAGCCACTAGACATAGTTTCAGGTTTTTATTTTGAAAATGAGCGTGAACGACAACATTGCGTCAGTGGTCAGGTGGTGGCTCTCAGAGTGATTTGTGCAGGAAATAGACAAAGGCGACCATTGTTCCTCTCGCTCCTAGTGAAAAGCCAATTGTCCCGGTTGATATATTAACGAATAGATATTTGAAAAACACCTTGAGGATGGATTATAAAAAACGTTTGCCATGTTTCTGTCGATATTATGGATCTAATTTGGAGTTTTTTTTCGGTGTTGTCGTGAACGCAATTTCCGGTGGATTTCTCTGGCCTAGCCAGTCTCCAGACCTGAACCCAATAGAAAATCTTTGGAGGGAGCTGAAAGTCCGTATTGCCCAGCGACAGCCCCGAAACCTGAAGGATCTGGAGATGGTCTTTATGGAGGTGTGGGCCAAAATCCCTGCTGCAGTGTTTGCAAACCTGGTCAAGAACTACAGGAAACGTATGATCTCTGTAATTGCAAACAAATGTTTCTGTACCAAATATTAAGTTCTGCTTTTCTGATGTATCAAATACTTACAGTATGTCATGCAATAAAATGCAAATTAATTACTTAAAAATCAGACAATGTGATGATCTGGATTTTTGTTTTAGATTCCGTCTCTCACAGTTGAAGTGTACCTATGATAAAATGTACAGAACTCTCCATGCTTTGTAAGTAGGGAAACCTGCAAAATCGGCAGTGTATCAAATACTTGTTCTCCCCACTGTATATACTGTACTTTATACCATCTACTGCATCTTGCCATCTTTATGTAATACATGTATCACTAGCCACTTGAAACAATGCCACTTTTATATGTCTCCCCACTGTAAATGCAAATATTTAAATTAATTTACTGAGTTACAGGTCATATAAGTCAATTGAAATAAATTCCTTAGGCCTGAATCTAAAGATTTCACATGACTGGACAGGGGTGCATCCATGGGTGGGCCTGAGAGGACATAGTCCCACCCACTGGGAGCCAGGCCCAGCCAATCGGAAAGTTTTCCCCACAAAAGGACTTAAAAGACAGAAATTATCCTCAATTTCATCAGCTGTCCGGTTAGCTGGTCTCAGACAATCCCACAGGTAAAGAAGCCGGATGTTGAATTCCTGTGCTGGCGTGGTTACAGGTGGTCTGAGGTTGTGTGGCCAGTTGGACGTAGTGCCAAATTCTCTAAAACGATGTTGGAGGCGGCTTATGGTAGAGAAATTTACATTAAATTATCTGGCAACAGTTCTGATGGATAATCCTGCAACCGTGTAATGATCATGCTGTATAATCAGTGTATTGATATGCCACACCTGTTAGGTGGATGGATTATCTTGGCTGTCACGACTTCTGCCGAAGTCGTTGCCTCTCCTTGTTCGGGCGGTGCTCGTCGTTCGACGTCACCGGTCTTCTAGCCATCATTGATCCTTTTTTCATTTTCCATTGTTTTGTCTTGTCTTCCCACACACCTGTTTTCAATCCCATTCATTACCTGTTGTGTATTTAACCCTCTGTTTCCCCTCATGTCTTTGTCAGAGATTGTTTATTGTCAGTGTAGTGTTGTTTGTTGTATAGGTGCGCCTCGGGTCTTCGTACCCATATTTGTTTATGTTCTTTTCCTGTTTAGTGTTATGGAGCATGTTACTAGGACATTATTAAAAGACTCCATTTTACACTCCGTTTGACTCTCCTGCGCCTGACTTCCCTGCCACCTATACACATATGCCTGACATTGGCAAATGAGAAATAATCACTAATAGGGATATAAACACATTTGTGCACAACATTTAAGAGGAATAAGCTTTGTGTTCTTATGGAACATTTCTCAGATCTTTTATTTCAGACCCCTCAACTTTTTCCACATTTTGTTATGTTACAGCTGTCATGACTGGCCTTTGAGGATCAGCTCTACAGAGATATCTCTCCCTCCTGCAGAGAGGGAGAAGTATGGAGGTGAGGTGACCTCATGCCCATTGTAAATCGTAAGGCAGCAGACCAACTCCTTTATGGTCTCTAATGTGAGAGATCGGAATGGCTGTGTACATAAAGAGTTTACAGCCCCAAACTAAAACATCAAATAAATGGACTTTGGGACAATATATTTGATCAGCCAAATGGGTGGGAATAATGGATAGAATATGAAAATCAAATGTCTATTTTACAGTTGTATGAACAAGTTTGAGCACCCTCTGAGGCTGCATAATAATTTACTCTGTCGTCACAGAAAATGATCACAGTGGAATGCATTTTCTAATAAAAGCTGAGTACTGGGGTATTGTCCAGTCAAATATTTTTAGTTTAGCAATATTAGGTTGTACGAAAATAAATCAGATGTGAAAAATAGGCTATGCAAAAATATGGGCACCCTTATCATTCTGTTGATTTGAATACCTGTAACTACTTAGCACTGATTAATTGGAACACACAATTGGTTTGGTGAGCTCATTAAGCCTTGAACTTCATAGACAAGTGCATCCAATCATGAGAAAAGGTATTTAAGGTGGCCAATTGCAAGTTGTTGTTCTCTTTGACTCTCCTCTGAAGTGTGGCAACAGGGTGGCCTCAAAACAACTCTCAAATGAGAGCAAAGATTGTTCAACATTACGGTTTAGAGGAAGGCTATAAAGGCTACAAAAGCTTTCACAGAGATTTAAGCTGTCAGTGTCCAATGTGAGGAACATAGTGAGGAAATGGAAGACCAGGCTAAGTAAAATATCGGAGAGGCAAAGGTGAAGGATGGTGAGAACGGTGAAAAACAGCCCACAGACCACCTCCAAAGACCTACCAGATCATCTTGCTGAAGATGGCGTCACTGTGCATCGTTCAACAATTCAGCACACTTTGCACAAGGTGAAACTGTATGGGAGAGTGATGCGGAAAAAGCCTTTTCTGCACACACGCCACAAACGGAGTCGCTTGAAGTATACAAACGCACATTTGGACAAGCCAGCTTCATTTTGGAATATGGTGCTGTGGACTGATGAAACACAGATTGAGTTATGCATGGCGGCAAAAGAACACAGCGTTCCAAGAAAAACACTTGCTACCCACAGTAAAATTTGGTGGGGGTTCCATCATGCTGTGGGGCTGTGTGGCCAGTGCCGGTACTGGGAATCTTAAAGTTGAGGGTCACATGGATTCCACTCAATATCAGCAGATTCTTGGGAATAATGTTTAAGAATCAGTCACAAAGTTGAAGTTACGCCGGGGCTGGATATTTCAACAAGACAACGACCCAAAACACTGCTCAAAATCTATCCGAGCATTTATGCAGAGGAACAAGTACAATGTTCTGGAATGGCCATCCCAGTCCCCAGACCTGAATATCATTGAGAATCTGTGGGATGATTTGAAGCGGGCTGTCCATGCTCGGCAACCATCAAACCTAACGGAACTGGAGATGTTTTGTAAGGAGGAATGGTCCAAAATACCTTCATCCAGAATCCAGACACTTATTAGAGGAGGCTTGACTAAATATTTATATATTTCACCTTTATTTAACCAGGTAGGCTAGTTGAGAACAAGTTCTCATTTGCAACTGCGACCTGGCCAAGATACAACATACAACAACACAAACTTACATGGAATAAACAAAACATACAGTCAATAATACAGTAGAAAAGATAAAACAAAAAGTCTATATACAGTGAGTGCAAATGAGGTAAGATAAGGGAGTTAAGACAATAAATAAGCCATGGTGGTGAAGTAATTACAATATACCAATTAAACACTACAATGGTAGATGTGCAGAAGATGAATGTGCAAGTAGAGATACTGGGGTGCAAAGCAAGACAAATACATTAATACAGTAAGGGAATGAGGTAGTTGGATGCGCTGCTTACAGATGGGCTATGTAGAGGTGCAGTGATCTGTGAGCTGCTCTGACAGCTGGTGCTTAAAGCTAATGAGGGAGATATGTGTCTCCAGCCTCAGTGTTTCTTGCAGATCGTTCCAGTCATTGGCAGCAGAGAACTGGAAGGAAAGGCGACCAAAGGAGGAATTGGCTTTGGGGGTGACCAGTGAGATATACCTTCTGGAGAGTGTGAGTGGGTGCTGCTATGGTGACCAGTGAGCTGAAATAAGGCGGGGCTTTACCTAGCAGGGACTTGTAGCCAGCCAGTGGGTTTGGTGACGAGTATGAAGCGAGGGCCAACCAACGAGAGCGTACAGGTCACGGTGGTGGGTAGTGTATGGGGCTTTGGTGACAAAATGGATGGCACTGTGATAGACTGTATCCATTTTGTTGAATAGAAAGTTGGAGGCTATTTTATAAATGACATTGCCGAAGTCGAGGATCTGTAGGATGGTCAGTTTTACAAGGGTATGTTTGGCAGCATGAGTGAAGGCTGCTTTGTTGCGAAATAGGAAGCTAATTCTAGATTTAATTTTGGATTGGAGATGCTTAATGTGAGTCTGGAAGGAGAGTTTACAGTTTAACCAGACACCTAGGTATTTGTAGTTGTCTACATGTTCTAAGTCAGAGCCGTACAGAGTAGTGATGCTGGACGAGCGAGCAGGTGCGGGCAGTGATCGATTGAATAGCATACATTTAGTTTTACTTGCATTTAAGAGCAGTTGGAGGCCACGGAAGGATAGTTGTATGCATTTAAGCTCGCCTGGAGGTTAGTGTCCAAAGAGGGGCCAGAAATATACAGAATGGTGTCATCTGCCTGGAGGTGGATCAGAGAATCACCAGCAGCAAGAGCGACATCATTGATGTATACAGAGAAGAGAGTCGGCCCGAGAATTGAACCCTGTGGCACCCCATAGACTGACAGAGGTCCGGACAACAGGCCCTCCGATTTGACACACTGAACTCTATCAGAGTGGTGGTGAACCAGGCGAGGCAATCATTTGAGAGACCAAGGCTGTCAAGTCTGTCAATAAGAAGGAGGTGATTGACAGAGTCGAAAGCCTTGGCCAGGTCGATTAAATACGGCTAAACAGTAATGTCGTTTAGGACCTTGAGCGTGGCCGATAGCATAGCGGAGAAGGTACGGTGGAATTCGAAATGGTCGATAATCTGTTTGTTAACTTGTCATTCGAAGACCTTAGAAAGACAGGGTAGAATAGATATAGGTCTGTAGCAGTTTGGGTCGAGAGTGTCACCTCCTCTGAAGAGGGGGATTACCGCGGCAGCTTTCCAATCTTTGGGAATCTCAGACAATATGAAAGAGGGGTTGAACAGGCTAGTAATAGGGGTTGCAACAATTATAAAACATGTGAGTTGAATATTAACATATTAGACGAGAGGACCACGCACTGCAACCGAGTTCCACAAGTTGTCACGACCCCCAAACGCAACAAGAGGTTGAAGAAGACAAAGGAACCTCTTAACAATCATTGCTACAATTGAGTACTATTTCTAAGAAGGTGAATTCAAGAAGGACCACTCGGTTATTCTCTTCAAGTCATCGGTTGTCTACAGTGCTTTCATTCCCAAACTGGGAGTATGGACACGGCTGATTAGCCTCCTCAGAAGATCACTCTCACAGAACGAGTGCAAGGAAACAGACAACTAAGAGAGAGGACATTGTGACATCTTGTGGATAATCAAAGACTTACACCTGAGAATGAAGGAGATGGCCATCGAAAGAACAAGGCGTTGGTCGAACCTATCCCACTAAGTTGAACTCGGCCCACGAAGAGATACCCAACGGAGACCTTCAATACGTAAATACATACATTACAATTCTTACCCATAAGAGCAGCAGTTTGGGGCAAGGTGTTAGTGCTAAACTTAGCATAGTTTACAAATGTATCCAAGTGTTGCTTCTCTTGCTCTCTCTCACTATAAATCTCCATTGTCTGTAACACATGTCATATTGCCTTCTAATCAATAACCTAGACTGTGCGTGTGTGTCTTATTTTATGAGTTAGCTTGTTCGTAAATGAATAAATCATCTCAATTTGGGTGGTACGGAATGATTAGTGAGATTGTGGTTTGTGTAGATTTAAAGGACTATGCAACGTTCAGAATGAATGAGGAAATTATAGACTGCTATGAATAGAGGAAAATGGTAACTCATTAAACAAATGTTCTGCCCTTGCCACACCCTCTACTTCTCATCTTGTCTCCCTAACCTGCTGCCACTCCCCCAGTGCTCTCTCCTCTCTGTGTGTGGGTGTATCTGATTATGTGAGTGGAGACAGGTGTGCTGGAGTCAGAGCAAATCCCCACCAGCTGCAACCTGTTCCATAATCAATACCTCTACAAATACTCAGCCCTGCCAATTCCACGCTGCCAGATCGTAGCCTGTGCTCAGTCAGTCTGCAATTCAAGCCATTTGTTCCTGCATAGATCTTGTTATCCTGTGGTGCCAGTTTTCCCTAGGTTGACGCTGCTTTTCTCGCCGCTAAAGTTCCGTCCGCTCTGACTCTGGTCCCTGTCACCAGTCCCTCATCTCGTCAGTCCTGCTTCCTGCCCTGGACCCCCGCTCTACTGCTTCCTTGTATTCCATTCGGACCTGTTTACCCTGCCCCTACTCCCCTTGCCGCAGCCTCAGTTCCTGGTTCCCTGCTACCGCCCGAGCTCCCTGGCCTGCACCCCATCTCCCCGCTTTCAATAAATACCTTGGCTACCTTATCCCTGTCTCCTCGTCTGAGTCTGCATTCTGGGTTCACCTGCTCCACCCCGCATAACACTTTTTTCTTGTGGTGCCCCAGGTTACTAATGAGTTGATTGTTATATTATTAATTTAATCACGTAATCATCAAACAGTTAATTATTCGATAAATAGCATGTTATCATATTAATGATTGCAACGTCACGACACAGCCTTATTCAAAAATTTATGAAGTATTAATTTCTCAGCAATCTGCACACAATACACATTAATGTTCAGGCTTTTAGAAATGTTTTGAAATGCATTAAAAATAAAAACAGATACGTTGTTTTCAAAAGTATTCAGACCCTTTGCTATGAAACTCAAAATTGAGCTCAGGTGCATCTTGTTTCCATTGATCATCCTTGATGATTCTACAACTTGATGGAGTCCATCTGTCGTAAATTCAATTGATTGGATATGATTTGGAAATGCACACACCCATCTATATAAGGTCCCACAATTGGAAGTGCATGTCAGAGTAAAAACCAAGCCATGAGGTAGAAGGAATTGTACTTAGTGCACCAAGACAGCATTGTATCAAGAAACAGATTTGGCGAAGGGTACCAAAAACATTCTGCACAATTGAAAGTCCACAAGAACAAAGTGGGGTCCATCATTCCTAAATGGAAGAAGTTTGGAACCACCAATACTCTTCCTAATGTTGGCTGCTCGGCCAAGCTGAGCAATCGGGGGAGAAGGGCCTTGGTCAGGGAGGTGACCATGAACCCGATGGTCACTCTGACAGAGCTCTAGAGTTCCTCTGTGGAGATGGGAGAACCGTTGAGAAGGACAACCATCTCTGCAGCACTCCACCAAACCGGCATTTATGAAAGAGTGTCCAGACGCAATATACTCCCTCAGTAAACGGCATATGACAGCCTGCTTGAGTTTGCCAACAGGCACCTAAAGACTCTGACCATGACAAACAAGATTCTCTGGTCTGGTGAAGCCAAGATTGAACTCTTTGGCATGAATGCTAAGCATCATGTCTGGAAGAAACCTGGAACCATTCCTACGGTTAGGCATGGTGGTGGCAGCATCATGCTGTTGGGATGTTTTTCAGCAACAGGGCCTGGGCGACAAGTCAGGATTGAGGCAAAGATTACCTGAGCAAAGTACAGAGAGATCCTTGATGAAAACCTGCTCCAGAGTGCTCAGGACCTTAGACTGGGGAGAAGGTTAACCTTTCAACAGGACAACGACCCTATGCACACAGCCAAGACAACGCAGGACAAGGCTCTGAATATCCTTGAGTGGCCCAACCAGAGCCTGAACTAGAACCCGATCTAACATCTCTGGAGAGACCGGAAAACAAATTTCCACTTATAATTGACTATATCACAATTCTATTGGGTCAGAAGTTTACATACACTTAGTTGACTGTGCTTTTAAACAGCTTGGAAAATTCCAGAAAATGTCATGGCTTTATAAGCTTCTGATAGGCTAATTGACATCATTTGAGTCAATTGGAGGTGTACCTGTGGATGTATTTCAAGGCCTACCTTCAAACTCAGTGCCTTTTTGCTTGACATGATGGGAAATCAAACTAAATCAGCCAAGACCTCAAAAAACAAATTGTAGACCTACACAAGTCTGGTTCATCCTTGGGAGCAATTTCTAAAGGCCTGAAGATACCACATTCATCTGTACAAACAATAGTAAGCAAGTATAAACACCATGGGACCACCAACTGTCATACCGCTCAGGAAGGAGACTCATTCTGTCTCCTAGAGATGAACGTACTTTTGTCCGAAAAGTGCAAACAATCCCAGAACAATAGCATAGGACCTTGTGAAGATTCTGGAGGAAACGGGTACAAAAGTATCTATATTCACAGTAAAACGAGTCCTATATCGACAGAACCTGAAAGGCCACTGAGCAAGGAAGAAGACAATGCTCCAAAGCCGCCATAAAAAAGCCAGACTACGGTTTGCAACTGCACATGGCAACAAAGAACATACTTTTTGGAGAAATGTCCTCTGGTCTGATGAAACAAAAATAGAACTGTTTGACCATCGTTATGTTTGGAGGAAAAATAGAGAGGCTTGCAAGCCAAAGAACACCATCCCAATCGTGATGCAAGGGGGTGACAGCATCATGTTTTGGGGGTGCTTTGCTGCAGGAGGGACTGATGCACTTCACAATATTGATGTCATCATGAGGGTGGAAAATTACGTGGATATATTGAAGTAACATCTCTAGACATCAGTGAGGAAGTCAAAGCTTGGTCGCAAATGGGTCTTCCAAATGAACAATGACCCCAAGCATACTTCCAAAGTTGTGGCAAAATGGCTTTTAAGGATAACATAGTCAAGGTATTGGAGTGGACATCACACAGCCCTGACCTCAATCTTATAGACAATTTGTAGGAAGAACTGAAAAAGTGTGTGCGAGCAAGGAGGCCAACAAACCTGACTGAAGTTACACCAGCTCTTTCTGAAGGAATGGGATACAATTCACCCAATTTATTGTGGGAAGCTTGTTGAAGACTACCTGAAACGTTTGACCCAAGTTAAACAATTTAAAGGCAATGCTACCAAATACTAAACAATTTAAAGGCAATGCTACCAAATACTAATTGAGTGTATGTAAACTTCTGTGGTGAAAGTAATAAAAGCTGAAATCACTACTATTATTCGGACATTTTACATCCTAAAATAAAGTGCTGATCCTACCTGACCTAAGACAGGGAATTTTTACTAGGATTAAATGTCAGAATTGTGAAAATGGAGTTAAAATGTATTTGTATTTGGCTAAGGTGTATGTAAACTTCCGACTTCAAACTGTATGATAGATTAATTTTTGATTTGTGGCTGACACCTGCACACTTTCACAATGACTCAATAGTCAATTGGCTATTAATAAATGCCTAACCAAAATTCTTCTTAACTAATCTTTAGCAGTCCTTCTTTTGCTCATTACCTCTTGTTAGGCAGTTCATTTTTGGCGAATTACCAGTTAATATGCATTTAAGAGCTTGTGAATTGCATGGTGCTTCGAGTGTCTACCAATCTCTTGGGGTAGTTGTGTTAAAGGTATGTTTTCACCTTTGAAACATCAACACAAATTTGGCATCAGAATGATTTAATATTAAAACCTGTTGGTACTTGGGGGCAGTTTTTACATTTTTGAAAAAATATATATTTTTAAACGATATTTTGTCAGGACAAGATGCTAGAATATGCATATAATGGACAGCTTTGGATCGAAAACACTAACGTTTCCAAAACTGTAAAGATATTGTCTGAGTATAAAATAACTGATGTTGCAGGCGAAAGCCTGAGAAAATCCAATCCGGAAGTGCCCCATATTTTGAAAGCACTGCGTTCCAATGAGTCCCTATTGAGCTGTGAATGTGCCATCAACGAGCTTACGCTTTCTACGTATTCCCCAAGGTGTCTACAGCATTGTGACGTAGTTTTGCGCATTTATGTTGAAGAATAGCCGTAGGCGGCTACATTGTGTAAGTGGTCACATGGTGGCTCCGACAGAGATTCTCGCGTAAAATACAGAGGTAGCCATTACTTCAATCGGTCCTACTGAAAAACGAATTGTCCCGACGGATATATTATCGAATAGATATTAGAAAAACACCTTGAGGATTGATTATAAACAACGTTTGGCATGTTTCTGTTGATATTATGGAGCTAATTTGGAATATTTCTCGCCGCTTTCGTGACTGCAATTTCCAGGCAATTTCTCAGCCAAACGTGAAGAACAAACGGAGCTATTTCGCCTGGGAGTCTCGTGAGTGAAAACATCCGAAGTTCAAAGGTAAACTATTTAATTTGATTGCTTTTCTGATTTGTGACAAGGTTGCCTGCTGCTAGCAAGGCATAACGCTATGCTAGGCTATCGATAAACTTACACAAATGATTGTCTAGCTTTGGCTGTAAAGCATATTTTTTAAATCTGAGATGACAGGGGGATTAACAAAAGGCTAAGCTGTGTCTCAATATTTCATTTGTGATATTCATGAATAAGAATATTTTCTAGGGATATTTATGTCCGTTGCGTTATGCTAATTAGTTTCAGGCGATGATTACGCTCCCGCATGCGCTTTGGGAGTCACAAGAAGTTTTAAAGAATAATGGTTTGAGATTGCACTAACAGTAGGGAAGTGGAATTCAACCATGTGTTGGTCGTCTAGGATTCATGGATAGGTGGTACGAGAGGCCATTAAGGCAGAACTCATTTTAATACTGGGTAACACTTTACTTGATACCCAGTGTCATAAGATCGTATGACACGATCATAACATGGTTATAAAACTGTCATAATCCATATATTTACAGATTTGACATATTGCATTATTTTACAGCTGGTTATGACGGCTACATAAGTGTCAAACCCCACATTTATTCAAATTAGTTTTTTCCCTGCCAAGAAGTTTCCTTTCGTTTGAAAGTTTGTTTATTAAATCCGTTGTTATGGTAGTAATGAAATCTTCAGTCATGTTTGTTTATCGTATGCACACATGACTGTAAGTCGCTTTGGATAAAAGCGTCTGCTAAATGGCATATTATTATATTATTATTATTATTATTATATTTTAAATAACTGGTAGA
This sequence comes from Oncorhynchus keta, assembly GCF_023373465.1. NCBI lineage: Eukaryota > Metazoa > Chordata > Actinopteri > Salmoniformes > Salmonidae > Oncorhynchus > Oncorhynchus keta. Next base: position 45,747,842 of record NC_068454.1, on the reverse strand, counting down.
AAATACATTTTATGACATTGTCATGAAGCATTATGACCATCCTGTGTCACCTTACTTGGACTAAGAAAATAAACTTTGACACTGTCAAGAAGCATTATGACCATTATGATCATATAAGCCAGATAGGCCTTTCACGTCATTATTTATAACCTTGTCATCTTCTTGGCTACATTTCCTATTCATTTTGCAATTAATTTTATGTATGTTTTCATATAAAACAAGGACATTTTTTAGTGACCCTAAACTTTTCAACGGTAGTGTATATATATATAACGTAATGGAATATTGTGTCTTGTGTGGTAAGTTTTGTGGGTTTTGACATTCATGTAGGTGTTATTAGCAGCCATTAAAGAACTACCGTGGTAGGTTTTTGTACTCTTGTGTACAGTGAGGGAAAAAAGTATTTGATCCCCTGCTAATGTTGTACATTTGCCCACTGACAAAGAAATCAGTCTATAATTTTAATGGTAGGTTTATTTGCACAGTGAGAGACAGAATAACAAAAAAATCCAGACAAACGCATGTCAAAAATGTTATAAATTGATTTGCATTTTAAATGAGGGAAATAAGTATTTGACCACAGGAAACAATCACCCACAAAATACCCAAAGAATATGGCTGCCTAAATATGGCTCCCAATCAGAGACAACGGTAAACACCTGCCTCTGATTGACAACCAATCCAGGCAACCATAGACTTACCTAGACACCTAAAAGAACACAACCCCATAAATCTACAAAAAAAACCTAGACAAGACAAAACACATAAATCACCCATGTCACACCCTGGCCTAACCAAAATAATAAAGAAAACAAAGATAACTAAGGCCAGAGCGTGACATTGTTGTTATGTGTAGATGGGTGAGAATTATTATTTTAATCCATTTGAATTCAGGCTGTAACAACAAAATGTGGAATAAGTCAAGGGGTATGAATCATTTCTGAAGGCACTGTACAGTATGTGACATCAATATTATTCCAGTGGCAAAATTGACAAAAAAGTGCATTCATTTAAGATGAATTTTGGTCATAAAATAAGTATCGTCCAAAATCGTAAATCCCTTCTGACAATTTTGCTTAATTGATACTTGTTTCATTCATATTGTGTCTCATGGGGACAAACATCAAGACTGAAATCTCCTTTTTCTTAAACCTCTTAAGGATTGGCCCATTTTTTTCAATTATCGCATAAAATGACATACCCAAATCTAACTGCTGTAGCTCAGGCCCTGAAACAAGGATATGCATTTTCTGGTTCCATTTGAAAGGAAAAACGTTGAAGTTTGTGGAATTGTGAATGGAATGTAGGAGAATATAACACATTCGATCTGGTAAAAGATAATACATCTTTGAAATGCAAGAGAAAGGCCATAATGTGTTATTCCAGCCCAGATGCAATTTATATTTTGGCCTCTAGATGGCAGCAGTGTATGTGCAATGTTTTAGACTGATCCACTGAACCATTACATTTCTGTAGAAACCCAAACAAAAGAGCGAGGAGTACCTCGAATTAAATAACACACGGGATGAATCATCTGCGTAATCATCTGCGCAATCCACAATGGCACGAAAGCCAAAACACAGAGCACAGGTACTCCCATGAACCAACGGACAATGTAACAATAATCGACAGGACAATGGTAAACCAAGGACACACTTATACAATTACTAATCACTAGGAATAGGGGCCAGGTGTGCATAATGAATGTTCCGGAGTGATCCGTGACAGTAACCTGTTGTATAAAAGTGCTATATTAAATAACAGCTGACATACAGTGCATTCAGAAAGTTTTCAGAACCCTGGACTTTTACACACTTTGTTACGTTACAGCCTTATTCTAAAATGGATTAAAATGTTTGTTTTTTCTCAATCTACACACAATACCCCATAATGACAAGCAAAAACAGGGTTTAAGAAATGTCTGCAAATTTATAAAAAATACAAAAATTAAATATTACATTTACATAAGTATGGCCATAAATGGGAGACCCATGAGGCGGTGCACAATTGGCCCAGCATTGTCCAGATTAGAGAGGGTCTGGCAGGCGGAGATTTCCTTGTTCCAGCGCTCTAGCGACTCCTGTGGTGGGCCGGGCGCACACACACTGACATGGTCACTAGGTGTACAGTGTTTCCTCGAAAACAAATTGTTGCGGCTGGCTTCTGGCTTAAGCGGGCATTGTGTCAAGAAGCAGTGCAGCTTGGCTGGATCATGTTTCAGAGGACGCACAACCTCGACCTTCGCCTCCGAGTCCGTACGGGAGTTGCAGCGATGGGACAAGACTGTTGGATACCATGAAATTGGTGAGAAAAAAGGGGTAAAAATGTATCGCGGGCTGGATTGAAGTGCCCGGAAAGCCAGAAACGGTCAAATCAAATCAAATTGTATTTGTCACATACACATGGTTAGCAGATGTTAGTGTGAGTGTCGCGAAATGCTTGTGCTTCTAGTTCCGACAATGCAGTAATAACCGACAAGTAATCTAGCTAACAATTCCAAAACTACTACCTTATAGACAAGTGTAAGGGGATAAAGAATATGTACATAAATATATATGAATGAGTGATGGTACAGAGCGACATAGGCAAGATAAAGTAGATGGTATTGAGTGCAGTATATACATATGAGATGAGTATGTAAACAAAGTGGCATAGTTAAAGTGGCTAGTGATACATGTATTACATAAGGATGCAGTAGATGATATAGAGTACAGTATATATGTATACATATGAGATGAATAATGTAGGGTATGTGAACATTATATTAGGTAGCATTGTTTAAAGTGGCTAGTGATATATTTTACATCAATTCCCATTATTAAAGTGGCTGGAGTTGAGTCAGTGTGTTGGCAGCAGCCACTCAATGTTAGTGGTTGCTGTTTAACAGTCTGATGGCCTTGAGATAGAAGCTGTCTCTCGGTCCCAGCTTTGATGCACCTGTACTGACCTCGCCTTCTGGATGATAGCGGGGTGAACAGGCAGTGGCTCGGGTGGTTGTTGTCCTTGAGGATCTTTATGGCCTTCCTGTGACATCGGGTGGTGTAGGTGTCCTGGAGGGCAGGTAGTTTGCCCCCGGTGATGCGTTGTGCAGACCTCACTACCCTCTGGAGAGCCTTACGGTTGTGGACGGAGCAGTTGCTGTACCAGGCGGTAATACAGCCCGACAGGATGCTCTCGATTGTGCATCTGTAGAAGTTTGTGAGTGCTTTTGGTGACAAGCCGAATTTCTTCAGCCTCCTGAGGTTGAAGAGGCGCTGCTGCGCCTTCTTCACGATGCTGTCTGTGTGGGTGGACCAATTCAGTTTGTCTGTGATGTGTACGCCGATAAACTTAAAACTTACTACCTCTCCACTACTGTTCCATCGATGTGGATAGGGGTGTTCCCTCTGCTGTTTCCTAAAGTCCACAATCGTCTCCTTAGTTTTGTTGACGTTGAGTGTGAGGTTATTTTCCTGACACCACACTCCGAGGGCCCTCACCTCCTCCCTGTAGGCCGTCTCGTCGTTGTTGGTAATCAAGCCTATGGTGTTAAATGCCGAGCTGTAGTCGATGAACAGCATTCACACATAGGTATTCCTCTTGTCCAGATGGGTTAGGGCAGTGTGCAGTGTGGTTGAGATTGCATCGTCTGTGGACCTATTTGGGCGGTAAGCAAATTGGAGTGGGTCTAGGGTGTCAGGTAGGGTGGAGGTGATATGGTCCTTGACTAGTCTTTCAAAGCACTTCATTATGACGGAAGTGAGTGCTACGGGGCGGTAGTCGTTTAGCTCAGTTACCTTTGCTTTCTTAGGAACAGGAACAATGGTGGCCCTCTTGAAGCATGTGGGAACAACAGTCTGGAATAGGGATTGATTGAATATGTCCGTAAACACACCAGCCAGCTGGTCTGCGCATGCTCTGAGGGCGCGGCTGGGGATGCCATCTGGGCCTGCAGCCTTGCGAGGGTTGACAGGTTTAAATGTTTTCCTCACGTCGGCTGCAGTGAAGGAGAGTCCGCATGTTTTAGTTGCGGGCAGTGTCAGTGGCACTGTATTTTCCTCAAAGCGGGGAAAAAAGTTATTTATTCTGCCTGGGAGCAAGACATCCTGGTCCGTGACGGTGCTGGTTTTCTTTTTGTAATCCGTGATTGACTGTAGACCCTGCCACATACCTCTTGTGTCTGAGCCGTTGAATTGAGATTCTACTTTGTCTCTATACTGACGCTTCGTTTGTTTGATTGCCTTGCGGAGGAATAGTTACACTGTTTGTATTCGGTCATGTTTCCAGTCACCTTGCCCTGATTAAAAGCAGTGGTTTGCGCTTTCAGTTTCACACGAATGCTGCCATCAATCCACGGTTTCTGGTTTGTGAATGTTTTAATCGTTGCTATGGGAACGACATCTTCAACGCACGTTCTAATGAACTCGCACACCGAATCAGCGTATTGGTCAATGTTGTCGTCTTACGCAATACGGAACATATTCCAGTCTTGGAGTGTGGAATCAGATTGGTCGGGACCAGCGTTGAACAGACCTCAGCGCGGGAGCTTCTTGTTTTAGTGTCTGTCTGTAGGCAGGGATCAACAAAATGGAGTCGTGGTCAGCTTTTCTGAAATGATGGCGGGGCAGGGCCTTATATGCGTCGCGGAAGTTGGAATAGCAATGATCCAAGGTTTTTCCAGCCCTGGTTGCGCAATCGATATGCTGATACAATTTAGGGAGTCTTGTTTTCAGATTAGCCTTGTTAAAATCCCCAGCAACAATGAATGCAGCCTCCGGATATATGGATTCCAGTTTGCAAAGAGTCAAATAAAGTTCGTTCAGAGCCATCGATATGTCTGCTTGGGGGAATACATACGGCTGTGATTATAATCGAAGAGAATTCCCTTGGTAGATAATGCGGTCTACATTTGATTGTGAGGAATTCAAAATCAGGTGAACAGAAGGACTTGAGTTCCTGTATGTTGTTGTGGCCACACCACGTCACGTTAACCATAAAGCATACGCCCGCCCCTCTTCTTATCAGAAAGATGTTTGTTTCTGTCGGCGCGATGCGTGGAGAAACCAGCTGACTGCACCGTCTCCGATAGCGTCTCTCCAGTGAGCCATGTTTCCGTGAAGCAAAAGAACGCAGAGTTCTGATGTCCTCTGGAATGCTACCCTTGCTCGGATTTCATCAACCTTGTTGTCAAGAGACTGGACATTGGCGAGAGAATGCTCGGGAGTGCTGCACGAAGTGCCCGTCTCCGGAGTCTGACCAGAAGACCGCTTCGTTTTCCCCTTTTTCAAAGTCGCTTTTTTGGGGTCGCCGGCTGGGATCCATTCCGTTGTCCTGGGTGAAAGGCAGAACACAGGATCGCTTCATGAAAATCATATTCTTGGTCGTACTGATGGTGAGTTGACGCTGCTCTTATGTTCAGTAGTTCTTCTCGACTGTATGTAATGAAACCTAAGATGACCTGGGGTACCAATGTAAGAAATAACACGTAAAAAACAAAAAACTGCATAGTTTCCAGGAACGCGAAGCGAGGCGGCCATCTCTGTCGGCGCCGGTGGCAGCAGTACCCTGCGTGCCGTACTTTGCCCCCCTTGGCCTAGAATCTTCTTGGGTATGACGCTGCAAGCTTGCCACGACTATATTTGGGGAGTTTCTCCCACTCTCCTCTGCAAAACCTCTCAAGCTTTGTCATGTTGGAAGGGGGAGTGTCACTGCACAGCTATTTTCAGGTCTCTCCAGAGATGTTAGACCGGGTTTAAGTCAAGTCTCTGGCTGGGCTACTGAAGGACATTGAGACTTGTCCCAAAGCCACTCCTACGTTGTTGTGGCTGTGTGCTTAGGGTCGTTATCCTGTTGGAAGGTGAACCTTTGTCCCAGTCTGAGGTCCTGAGTGCTCTGGAGCAGATTTTCCTCAAGGATCATTCTATACATTTCTTCGTAAATCTTACCTCAATCCTGATTAGTCTCCCACTGAAAAACATCCCCACAACATGATGCTGCCACCATCATGCTTAATGGTGCCAGGTTTCTCCAGACCTGATGCTTGGCATTCAGGCCAAAGAGTTCAATCTTGGTTTTATCAGACAAGACAATTCCATGGATCTCAAAGCTTGGTTTTTGCATGAGGTCAGTCACATGTCATTGAGATGTCAAACCTAAGACTATACACGTCATGCCTACTGTAGTGTAAAAACTGAACTCCCTCTCAAAAAATTGTTGTGATTGTTACACAATTTTACTCATGTTGGCTTAGAAGTAGAGCTGAGCGATGAACCTTAATTTGTTATTTTATGTTTATTAACTAATTGACCAATGTTTTTTTCAGAGCTCAGTGCGCATATTGCACGGTATCTCTAGAGATAAATCAGATCAATTCAAAACTGTGCGATGTATTAGGGAGTTGTAATTTCCAACATGCCAATAATCAACATAGTATAGCGCAATAAACGTGGTAATTAACTACAGTGCCATAATCAATTGAGTTCCCTTAGCGAGGTATCGCTACTTGAAAATACATGATCGAAATGATTGATAGTCGGTATTCAGCAGTCATAAATATAGGCCCCATTTATTTGAAGAACTACTAAAATAGTGATTGTCAGACAGCATAGGCAGCTGCTCTATAGAGATGAGATGACGAGAAATGAAAGAAAGTCATCAAATAAAACAAATGTCATAAACAACTTAAATATTTTAAAGTCATGTGAATAAATGGTTAGTCTGTGTGACAGCATTCAATCCAAAATACATAATTTAACCGAATACTGTGATTTTTTAAAATAATCGAACAAAAACCAAACAGACTCGAAAAGCATTATATTTTTCAACACTAAGAGTAACAAACAGAATAATCAAGTATATTCTAGTGCTCCATAATAACACTTATCAAGGTTACCAAAAATCGGAGGGACCACTGCTAACCATGAAAGGAAAAGGGGATACCTAGTCAGTTGTACAACATTCATTCAACTGAACTGGGTCTTCTGCATTTAACCCAACCCCTAGAAATCAGAAACGGGCCCAGTAAGCACTCAAATAGCGAATGAAGGCCACTTTCCTGCTGGTTCGTTTCACTCATGTTAGGTGGGCTACTAAGGTTATTTTACTGATTGACAAGGTGATATTCGGGGCAAACTCTGTATGCCATACAGCTCTCCATAGCTTAATTATGCAGCTAATGATAATGTGTCAGCCTATTAGTTCTGAAAATGTAAAACAAATTTACATGACTAGGATAATCAAACTCAAATAATTTAAAAATGTAAGCTAGACCAAAGATATCTTAAATCAGTAGCATATATATATATATATATATATATATATATATGTATATATACTGCTCAAACAAATAAAGGGAACACTTAAACAACACAATGTAACTCCATGTCAATGACACTTCTGTGAAATCAAACTGTCCACTTAGGAAGCAACACTGATTGACAATAATTTCACATGCTGTTGTGCAAATGGAATAGACAACAGGTGGAAATTATAGGCAATTAGCAAGACACCCTCAATAAAGGAGTGGTTCTGCAGGTGGTGACCACAGACCACTTCTCAGTTCCTATGCTTCCTAGCTGATGTTTTGGTCACTTTTGAATGCTGGCGGTGGTTTCACTCTAGTGGTAGCATGAGACGGAGTCTACAACCCACACAAGTGGCTCAGGTAGTGCAGCTCATCCAGGATGGCACATCAACGCGAGCTGTGGCAAGAAAGTTTGCTGTGTCTGTCAGCGTAGTGTCCAGAGCATGGAGGCGCTACCAGGAGACAGGCCAGTACATCAGGAGACGGGGAGGAGACCGTAGGAGGGCAACAACCCAGCAGCAGGACCGCTACCTCCGCCTTTGTGCAAGGAGGATCAGGAGGAGCACTGCCAGAGCCCTGCAAAATGACTCCAGCAGGTTACAAATGTGCATGTGTCTGCTCAAACGGTCAGAAACAGACTCCATGAGGGTGGTATGAGGGCCCGACGTCCACAGGTGGGGTTGTGCTTACAGCCCAACACCGTGCAGGATGTTTGGCATTTGCCAGAGAACACCAAGATTGGCAAATTCCGCCACTGGCACCCTGTGCTCTTCACAGATGAAAGCAGGTTCACACTGAGCACATGTGACAGACGTGACAGATTCTGGAGAACGCTCTGCTGCCTGCAACATCATCCAGCATGACCGGTTTGGCGTGTGGGTCAGTCATGGTGTGGGGGTGGCATTTCTTTGGGGGCCGCACAGCCCTCCATGTCCTCGCCAGAGGTAGCCTGACTGCCATTAGGGACCAAGATGAGATCCTCAGACCCCTTGTGAGACCATATGCTGGTGCGGTTGGCCCTGGGTTCCTCCCTAATGCAAGACAATGCTAGACCTCATGTGGTTGAGTAGGTCAGCAGTTCCTGCAAGAGGAAGGCATTTATGCTATGGACTGGCACGCCTGCCCCAGACCTGAATCCAATTGAGCACATCTGGGACATCATGTCTCGCTCCATCCACCAACACCACGTTGCACCACAGACTGTCCAGGAGTTGGCGGATGCTTTAGTCCAGGTCTGGGAGGAGATCACTTCCGGCGCCGACAGAGATGGCCGCCCCGCTTCGCGTTCCTAGGAAACTATGCAGTTTTTTTGTTTTACGAGTTATTTCTTACATTAGTACCCCAGGTCATCTTAGGTTTCATTACATACAGTCGAGAAGAACTACTGAATATAAGATCAGCATCAACTCACCATCATTACGACCAAGAATATGTTTTTCGCGACGCGGATCCTGTGTTCTGCCTTACAAACAGGACAACGGAATGGATCCCATGAAGCGACCCCAACAAAAAAACGACTCCTAAAAAAGAGGGAAACGAGGCGGTCTTCTGGTCAGACTCCGGAGACGGGCACACCGTGCACCACTCCCTAGCATTCTTCTTGCCAATGTCCAGTCTCTTGACAACAAGGTTGATGAAATCCGAGCAAGGGTAGCATTCCAGAGGGACATCAGAGACTGTAACGTTCTTTGCTTCACGGAAACATGGCTCACTGGAGAGACGCTATCCGAGGCAGTGCAGCCAATGGGTTTCTCCACGCATCGTGCCGACAGAAACAAACATCTTTCTGGTAAGAAGAGGGGCGGGGGCATATGCCTTATGACTAACGAGACATGGTGTGATGAAAGAAACATACAGGAACTCAAATCCTTCTGTTCACCTGATTTAGAATTCCTCACAATCAAATGTAGGCCGCATTATCTACCAAGAGAATTCTCTTCGATTATAATCACAGCCATATATCCCCCCCAAGCAGACACATCGATGGCTCTGAACGAACTTTATTTAACTCTTTGCAAACTGGAAACCATTTATCCGGAGGCTGCATTCATTGTAGCTGGGGATTTTAACAAGGCTAATCTGAAAACAAGACTCACTAAATTTTATCAGCATATCGATTGCGCAACCAGGGGTGGAAAACCTTGGATCATTGTTACTCTAACTTCCGCGATGCATATAAGGCCCTGCCCCGCCCCTTTCGGAAAAGCTGACCACGACTCTATTTTGTTGATTCCTGCCTACAGACAGAAACTAAAACAAGAGGCTCCCACGCTGAGGTCTGTCCAACGCTGGTCCGACTCAAGCTGACTCCACACTCCAAGACTGCTTCCATCACGTGGGACTGGGATATGTTTCGATTAAGGCCAGATAACAATATTGACGAATACGCTGATTCGGTGTGCGAGTTCATTAGAACGTGCGTTGAAGATGTCGTTCCTATAGCAACGATTAAAACATTCCCTAACCAGAAACCGTGGATTGATGTCAGCATTCGCGTGAAACTGAAAGCGCAAACCACTGCTTTTAAATCAGGCAAGGTGTCTGGTAACATGACCGAATACAAACAGTGCAGCTATTCCTCCGCAAGGCTATCAAACAAGCTAAGCGTCAGTACAGAGACAAAGTAGAATCTCAATTCAACGGCTCAGACACAAGAGGCATGTGGCAGGGTCTACAGTCAATCACGGACTACAGGAAGAAATTCAGCCCAGTCACGGACCAGGATGTCTTGCTCCCAGGCAGACTAAATAACTTTTTGCCCGCTTTGAGGACAATACAGTGTCACTGACACGGCCTTCAACGAAAAAATGCGGTTTCTCCTTCACTGGAGCCGAGGTGAGTAAGACATTTAAACGTGTTGAACCTCGCAAGGCTGCAGGCCCAGACGGCATCCCCAGCCGCGCCCCTCAGGGCATGCGCAGACCAGCTGGCTGGTGTGTTTACGGACATATTCAATCAATCCCTATACCAGTCTGCTGTTCCCACATGCTTCAAGAGGGCCACCATTGTTCCTGATCCCAAGAAAGCTAAGGTAACTGAGCTAAACGACTACCACCCCCGTAGCACTCACTTCCGTCATCATGAAGTGCTTTGAGAGACTAGTCAAGGACCATATCACCTCCACCCTACCGGACACCCTAGACCCACTCCAATTTGCTTACCGCCCAAATAGTAGGTCCACAGACGATGCAATCTCAACCACACTGCACACTGCCCTAACCCATCTGGACAAGAGGAATACCGATGTGAGAATGCTGTTCATCGACTACAGCTCGGCATTCAACACCATAGTACCCTCCAAGCTCGTCATCAAGCTCGAGACCCTGGGTCTCGACCCCGCCCTGTGCAACTGGGTACGAGACTTCCTGACGGGCCGCCCCAGGTGGTGAGGGTAGGCAACAACATCTCCTCCCGCTGATCCTCAACACTGGGGCCCCACAAGGGTACGTTCTGAGCCCTCTCCTGTACTCCCTGTTCACCCACGACTGCGTGGCCACGCACGCTCCAACTCAATCATCAAGTTTGCGGACGACACAACAGTGGTAGGCTTGATTAGCAACAACGACGAGACGGCCTACAGGGAGGGAGGTGAGGGCCTCGGAGTGTGGTGTCAGGAAATAACCTCAACGTCAACAAAACTAAGGAGATGATTGTGGACTTAAGGAAACAGCAGAGGGAACACCCCCTGTCCACATCGATGGAACAGTAGTGGAGAGGGTAGCAAGTTCCTCGGCATACACATCACAGACAAACTGAATTGGTCCAGCAGTTGGTCCAGCAGCGCCTTCAACCTCAGGAGGCTGAAGAAATTTGGCTTGTCACCAAAAGCACTCACAAACTTCTACAGATGCACAATCGAGAGCATCCTGGCGGGCTGTATCACCGCCTGGTACGGCAACTGCTCCGCCTCAACCGTAAGGCTTCCAGAGGGTAGTGAGGTCTGCACAACGCATCACCGGGGCAAACTACCTGCCCTCCAGGACACCTACACCACCCGATGTGGTCAAGCGACCATATCACCTCCACCCTACCGGACACCCTAGACCCACTCCAATTTGCTTACCGCCCAAATAGTAGGTCCACAGACGATGCAATCTCAACCACACTGCACACTGCCCTAACCCATCTGGACAAGAGGAATACCGATGTGAGAATCATCAAGGACATCAACCACCCGAGACACTGCCTGTTCACCCCGCTATCATCCAGAAGGCGAGGTCAGTACAGATGCATCAAAGCTGGGACCGAGAGACTGAAAACAGCCACCACTAACATTGAGTGGCTGCTGCCAACACACTGACACTGACTCAACTCCAGCCACTTTAATAATGGGAATTGATGGGAAATTATGTAAATATATCACTAGCCACTTTAAACAATGCTACCTTATATAATGTTACATACCCTACATTATTCATTACCCTACATTATTGGGGCAGCAGCATAGCCTAGTGGTTAGAGCGTTGGACTAGTAACCGGAAGATTGTGAGTTCAAACCCTGAGCTGACAAGGTACAAATCTGTCGTTCTGCCCCTGAACAAGCAGTTAACCCACTGTTCCCAGGCCGTCATTGAAAATAAGAATGTGTTCTTAACTGACTTGCCTGGTTAAATAAAGGTAAAATAAAAATAAAAATATGCATACGTATATACTGTACTCTATATCATCGACTGGGAAATGATGTAAAATATATCACTAGCCACTTTAAACAATGCTACCTAATATAATGTTCACATACCCTACATTATTCATCTCATATGTATACATATATACTGTACTCTATATCATCTACTGCATCCTTATGTAATACATGTATCACTAGCCACTTTAACTATGCCACTTTGTTTACATACTCATCTCATATGTATATACTGTACTCGATACCATCTACTGTATCTTGCCTATGCTGCTCTGTACCATCACTCAGTCATATA
>NC_068454.1:45733765-45735526 GCF_023373465.1 Oncorhynchus keta | reverse complement strand
GAGTCAGGTGATTTTTCGTTGTCTCTGATTGGGAACCATATTTAGGCAGCTATATTCTGTGAGTGTTTTCGTGGGTGATTGTTCCTGTCTCTGTGTAGTTGTTCACCAGACAGGCTGTATAGGTTTTCTCGTTCCGTTTGTTGTTTTTGTATATTATAAGTTATTTCATGTCTCGTTCACTTTTATTAAAGAACATGAGTAACCACCACGCCGCCTTTGGGCCGCTTCTCTTTCAACAGACAAACGCCGTTACAACCTGGTTATATTAAGATGAATGCACTAACTGTAAGTCGCTCTGGATAAGAGTGTCTGATAAATGACTAAAATGTAAATTGGAAAAAAATAGCAGAAATGGAATGGGAAATGAATGATTACAACGTACTGAAAAGCCCACGCGTTCATTAGAGTCTACTCCAGCACTCAAGTCCTATCACACATTGACTACTGAGTGTTCCCAATGTTACAATATGTTTAGGCCACATTGACATTTCAATTGTTATGAGGGTCTTCATGAGCACCACTGGCATTAGAACCATGTCTGTGCGCTAACAAACCACCACTTCCTCCTCCCTTCGCTATAACCTACATTACAGTATCAACATTCTGTTACAGGAACACTGGTGTATTTGTTAGAATACATTACTTTTGACCTGGACCTGGAAGTTTACATACACTTAGGTTGGAGTCATTAAAACTTTAAAACATATTTCAACCACTCCACACATTTCTTGTTAACAAACTATAGTTTTGTCAAGTCGGTTAGGACATCTACTTTGTGCATGACACAATTCATTTTTTCAACAATTGTTTACAGACAGATTATTTCACTTATAATTCCCTATATCACAATTACAGTGGGTCAGAAATGTACATACACTAAGTTGGCTGTACCTTTAAACAGCTTGGAAAATTCCATAAAATTATGTCATGGCTTTAGAAGCTTCTGAAAGGCTAATTCACATCATTTGAGTCAATTGCAGGTGTACCTGTCCATGTATTTTAAGGCCTACCTTCAAACTCAGTGCCTCTTTGCTGGACATGAGAAAATCAAAAGAAATCAGCCAAGACCTCAGAAAAAATTCTGGTTCCTCACTGGGAGCAATTTACAAACGCCTGAAGGTACCACGTTCAAGATGCTTGAGGAAACAGGTACAAAAGTATCTATATCCACAGTAAAATGAGTCCTATATCGACATAACCTGAAAGGCCGCTCAGCAAGGAAGAAGCCACTGCTCCAAAATCGGCATAAAAGCCAGACTATGGTTTGCAAATGCACATGTGAGGTAGGCAACTAGACCTCAGATGTGGGCTGAATTTGTTGGAGCGAAATAAAAATAAAAAAATCCTACAATGTGATTTTCTGGATTTTTTTTTCTTCTCATTTTTGTCTGTCATATTTGAAGTGTACCCTATGATGAAAATTACAAGCCTCTCATCTTTTCCAGCGGGGAGAACTCTGTACAATTGGTTGCTGACTAGATACTTTTTTGCCCCACTGTATATGGACGAGAAATGGGCCAGAGCAGCATTGACTAAGATGCATTACTCATCTCATATGTAGTATATACTGTAAGATATTTAACATTATTCAAGTGACTAGTGTTCCATTTATTAAAGTAGCAGCCTCTGTGTTATTGTTTGCTATTTAATAGTTTGATGGCCTTGAGCTTGAACAACAAAATACTTCTGTCTCTCGGTCCCAACATATGCATATCTGTATTTCCATACATGTGAAATCCATAGATTAGGGCCTAATGAATG
>NC_068454.1:45725575-45733665 GCF_023373465.1 Oncorhynchus keta | reverse complement strand
TTTACATTTACATTTACATTTAAGTCATTTAGCAGACGCTCTTATCCAGAAGCGACTTACAAATTGGTGCATTCACCTTATGACATCCAGTGGAACAGCCACTTTACAATAGTGCATCTAAATCTTTTAAGGGGGGTGAGAAGGATTACTTTATCCTATCCTAGGTATTCCTTAAAGAGGTGGGGAGCAGCGATCAGTTTTGACTGGGCTGAGCGGGAACTGTACTTCCTCAGTGGTAGGAGGCGAGCAGGCCAGAGGTGGATGAACGCAGTGCCCTTGTTTGGGTGTAGGCCTGATCAGAGCCTGAGGTACTGAGGTGCCGTTCTCACAGCGCCCGTAGGTAAGCACCATGGTCTTGTAGCGGATGCGAGCTTCAACTGGAAGCCAGTGGAGAGCGGAGGAGGGGGTGACGTGGAGAACTTGGGAAGGTTGAACACCAGACGGGCTGCGGCGTTCTGGATGAGTGTAGGGTTTAATGGCACAGGCAGGGGAGCCCAGCCAACAGTGAGTTGCAGTAATCAGACGGAAGATGACAAGTGCCTGGATTAGGACCTGCGCCGCTTCCTGTGTGAGGCAGGGTCGTACTCTGCGGATGTTGTAGAGCATGAACCTACAGGAACGGGCCACCGCCTTGATGTTAGTTGAGAACGACAGGGTGTTTGCCAGGATCACGTCAAGGTTCTTAGCGCTCTGGGAGGAGGACACAATGGAGTTGTCAACCGTGATGGCGAGATCATGGAACGGGCAGTCCTTCCCGGGAGGAAGAGGCAGCTCCCCGTCTTGCCGAGGTTCAGCTTGAGGTGGTGATCCGTCATTCACACTGATATGTCTGCCAGACATGCAGAGATGCGATTCGCCGTATGGTCATCAGAAGGGGAAAGGAGAAGATTAATTGTGTGTCGTCTGCATAGCAATGATAGGAGAGACCATGTGAGGTTATGACAGAGCCAAGTGACTTGGTGTATAGCGAGAATAGGAGAGGGCCTAGAACAGAGCCCTGGGGACACCAGTGGTGAGAGCGCGTGGTGAGGAGACAGATTCTCGCCACGCCACCTGGTAGGAGCGACCTGTCAGGTAGGACGCAATCAAGCGTGGGCCGCGCCGGGAGATGCCCAACTCGGAGAGGTGGAGAGGAGGATCTGATGGTTCACAGTATCGAAGGCAGCCGATAGGTCTAGAAGGATGAGAGCAGAGGAGAGAGAGTTAGCTTTAGCAGTGCGGAGCGCCTCCGTGATACAGAAAGAGCAGTCTCAGTTGAATGACTAGTCTTGAAACCTGACTGATTTGGATCAAGAAGGTCATTCTGAGAGAGATAGCGGGAGAGCTGGCCAAGGACGGCACGTTCAAGAGTTTTGGAGAGAAAAGAAAGAAGGGATACTGGTCTGTAGTTGTTGACATCGGAGGATCGAGTGTAGGTTTTTTTCAGAAGGGTGCAACTCTCGCTCTCTTGAAGACGGAAGGGGCGTAGCCAGCTGTCAGGGATGAGTTGATGAGCGAGGTGAGGTAAGGGAGAAGGTCTCCGGAAATGGTCTGGAGAAGAGAGGAGGATAGGGTCGAGCGGGCAGGTTGTTGGGCGGCCGGCCGTCACAAGACGCAAGATTTCATCTGGAGAGAGAGGGAGAAAGAGGTCAGAGCACAGGGTAGGGCAGTGTGAGCAGAAACCAGCGGTGTCGTTTGACTTAGCAAACGAGGATCGGATGTCAGTCGACCTTCTTTTCAAATGGTTGACGAAGTCATCTGCAGAGAGGAGGAGGGGGGAGGGGGAGGAGGATTCAGGAGGGAGGAGAAGGTGGCAAATAGCTTCCTAGGGTTAGAGGCAGATGCTTGGAATTTAGAGTGGTAGAAAGTGGCTTTAGCAGCAGAGACAGAGGAGGAAAATGTAGAGAGGGGGAGTGAAAGGATGCCAGGTCCGCAGGGAGGCGGGATTTTCCTCCATTTCCGCTCGGCTGCCCGGAGCCCTGTTCTGTGAGCTCGCAATGAGTCGTCGAGCCACGGAGCGGGAGGGGAGGACCGAGCCGGCCCTGGAAGATAGGGGACATAGAGAGTCAAAGGATGCAGAAAGGGAGGAGAGGAGGGTTGAGGAGGCAGAATCAGGAGATAGGTTGGAGAAGGTTTGAGCAGAGGAAGAGATGATAGGATGGAAGAGGAGAGAGTAGCGGGGGAGAGAGAGCGAAGGTTGGGACGGCGATACCATCCGAGTAGGGGCAGTGTGGGAAGTGTTGGATGAGAGCGAGAGGGAAAAGGATACAAGGTAGTGGTCGGAGACTTGGAGGGGAGTTGCAATGAGGTTAGTGGAAGAACAGCATCTAGTAAAGATGAGGTCGATCGTATTGCCTGACTTGTGAGTAGGGGGGGAAGGTGAGAGGGTGAGGTCAAAAGAGGAGAGGAGTGGAAAGAAGGAGGCAGAGAGGAATGAGTCAAAGGTAGACGTGGGGAGGTTAAAGTCGCCCAGAACTGTGAGAGGTGAGCCGTCCTCAGGAAAGGAGCTTATCAAGACATCAAGCTCATTGATGAACTCTCCGAGGGGACCTGGAGGGCGATAAATGATAAGGATGTTAAGCTTGAAAGGGCTGGTAACTGTGACAGCATGAAATTCAAAGGAGGCGATAGACAGATGTGTAAGGGGAGAAAGAGAGAATGACCACTTGGGAGAGATGAGGGGTGTGCGAGAACACGTGGGCGGACGAAGAGAGAGCAGTAGGAGTAGCAGTGTTATCTGTGGTGATCCATGTTTCTGTCAGTGCCAAGAAGTCGAGGGACTGGAGGGAGGCATAGGCTGAGATGAACTCTGCCTTGTTGGCCGCAGATCGGCAGTTCCAGAGGCTACCGGAGACCTGGAACTCCACGTGGGTCGTGCGCGCTGGGACCACCAGATTAGGGTGGCCGCGGCCACGCGGTGTGGAGCGTTTGTATGGTCTGTGCAGAGAGGAGAGAACAGGGATAGACAGACACATAGTTGACAGGCTACAGAAGAGGCTACACTAATGCAAGGAGATTGGAATGACAAGTGGACTACACGTCTCGAATGTTCAGAAAGTTAAGCTTACGTAGCAAGAATCTTATTGACTAAAATGATTAAAATGATACAGTACTGCTGAAGTAGGCTAGCTGGCAGTGGCTGCGTTGTTGACTTTGTAGGCTAGCTGGCAGTGGCTGCGTTGTTGACACTACACTAGTCAAGTCGTTCCGTTGAGTGTAATAGTTTCTACAGTGCTGCTATTCGGGGGCTAGCTGGCTAGCTAGCAGTGTTGATTACGTTACGTTGCGTTAAAAGAATGACAATAGCTGGCTAGCTAACCTAGAAAATCGCTCTAGACTACACAATTATCTTTGATACACAGATGGCTATGTAGCTAGCTATGTAGCTAGCTACGATCAAACAAATCAAACCGTTGTGCTGTAATGAAATGAAATGAAAATGTGATACTACCTGTGGAGCGAAGCGGAATGCGACCGGGTTGTTGAGTGCGGAAGTTCTATTCAGTAGACGTTGGCTAGCTGTTGGCTAGCTAACAGTGTCTCCTACGTTAAGGACGACAAATAGCTGGCTAGCTAACCTCGGTAAATTAAGATAATCACTCTGGAACAGAATGAATAAGAATAAGAATAAGATCTCTCAAACCCCTAGAATTTAGGCTAACGATATTGAGTGAGTTGACAACAAATTCCTGCATTACAAAATAAAGAGACACAAACTGGACAACATATGTAGTAATGTGAAGAATAAAACAAACAGTAAACCTTGAGAGGGTTACTCCGACGGAAAACTACGCTCAGTTGAGGTAGCGGTAGTTAACAGTACAACAAATCACTTAAAGAAAAAATTTGGTTGGCAAGTGTTCATAAATTGTAGTCAAACGGTAAATGTACTTGTGGCAGTACAGTAAATGTACTCTTGGCAGTACTCACAATTGTGGTTCATGTCATCAGAGTTAACCAGTAATCTTTCTTCCTTCGATGAACAGCGTGACAGCCCTTGAACCCTGCCTTCTTTCCCTCTTGTCGTGCTTTCTGTATAAGCGGCCACAGTTTCTCCGTGGCTGTCTGATCCTGCGGCATCAGAGCCTCTTTGATCCTGAGCTTCTTCTCATCCAGAAACGTGTTCCCCTTGGCCATTTTCCAGACGATGTCCCTATAGTGGCGATTAGTGAAGCGTAGGATGACATTGCGAGGGGCTCCATCAGATCTTCGTTTCCCAAGTTGATGTACCACGTCAATCACGCCTCTTCGCTTGTCTTTGATGCACGGAGCCACCTTTCCCAGGATATTGATGACTGATTCCCTAATGTCCTCTCTCTCTACCTCTATTACACCTTGGATTTTCAGATTCCACCTGCGAGAGTACTGTTGAAGTTCATCTACATTCTCACGCAGCTCATTATTTTGTGATTGCAGTTTCTTCAGCTCGTTCTCTAGGAATGCTATATTTTCCTTGTTCTCGCTCACAACTGTGTGACAGACAGTCTCTGACAAATGATCAATCTTCTTTGATGTTTCTTCGGTAGCCACCTCTATGATGGACACTTTGGAGAATGTAGCGTCTTGTTTTGTAGTCAGTGTCTGGATTGCAAAAGAAAAGTTCAGACATGGAAATGTCCTCTTTTACTTTTTCTCCACTATATTTTTAATTGGGGTTCGAGGTAAAGAGGTTGCAAGGATCTCATCCTGGTCCGTCTTGTTCTTTCTCTTGCTTGAGCTTGTGGCATCTTGTGTATCCATGCTACTCTGGCTCTCGTCGTAGCTGGCATGCCTGCCGTGTTCTGTGAGGCTTGGATATTCCATCTTCTGTTGTCTTTCTGTCGTGTTCTTCCCATTCAATTTGACAAAAAATGTACTCTAAACATGCTATATGTAGCTAAAACAAGTTATAGTTAGTTTCTTGCTACATTGAGAGTGTTAGGTTCTAAATAAAGAGAGTAAAAACTCGTGGATGACTAGTAATGCTCAAATTAAGTTTATTCACCCAATGGGTGAGACAGTTGAACAGAGTAAGACATTCACACAAGTACTGGTATTTAAACCTTCTTCCCATGCTAAGTCTCCTCCTTGCACATTTGGACAGCCAATACATCTCTGTTATTGGACAGGACTTTAGTGATGCATGTTCTTTCTCACTTCATCTGACCTGACCTCGGCTAAAATTCCTCACTCTTCCCCAACTCACGGCTATCCTGATGTGTGTACCATGGTAGCTAGTACATTGAAATAAATATGTTTTTTCATCACTACCAGCCATGGTAGTGATCAAAAAACATGCTATTTTTTTTTATTATACTAGCTACCATGTTACATCTTTGTAAGGGAGAGTGGTAAAAGCTAGCTAGTGTTAACCCATGGATGACAAATCTAGATAGCTAAGCCCTGGCACAATCTCAGCATGTTTTCCAATTCGGTCAATAAACGTTACAAAATCGTCAAACTCATGACACATTTAATTAACAATGTTATTTCACTATTTTGAGACTTACATTGCACTTTTGCACATTACAAACCTTTAGGTTTGTTGGGTTGGGTTGTTGGCTAGGTTAGGTTGTGTTTCGGAGGATGCATGGCTCTCGACCTTCGCCTCTCCCGAGTCCGTACGGGAGTTGCAGCGATGAGACAAGACTGTAACTACTACCAATTGGATACCATGAAATCGGGGGTAAAATATATATCTTTTTTTTTTATAGAGCGTCTGCTAAATGACAAAAATGACTATATGTAAATATCTACTGTTGCCTCTTACAAGACAAATTGTAAACATCAGAATGACAAATTGGTACTCAGAATGGCACTGCAATGGGATAGCTGCCGTTTTACAGGCTCCTGACCAATTCTGCTATTTTTTTGATCTTAACTTATTTTGTACATAATGTTTCCGGCCATCGTTTTCTATGACCGGAAAGAGTTTCTGGACATCAGAACAGAGATCACTAACCTCGATTTGGATGAAGATTCGTACTTCAATGAGTTGGCGGTGCTGGACATACTGCTCACCCGGACCAGGCCTAAATCCCAAAGACAACTTAAGCGTGCCTACATACTGGCACCCTGATGAAACTACTTTGCAGTGTAAATAGTCCTCTCTCTACCCTGCGTTCTTTTGGCAAACATAAAATCACTAGAGATTAAACTGGATGAGCTCCCTTCAATAGTATCCAATCAATAGGACCTATGTTTCTCAGAGTCGTGGCTGAACAAGGACATGGATAATATACATCTAGTTGATTTTTCTATTCATCATCAAGACCATACAGCAGCTTGGGGTATGGTTAGGGAGAGGGTATGTCTGTTAACAACAGCTGGTGCTCGCTCTGTAATATTATAAGGAAGTCTTGTAGTTCTGTTCGCTGGATTTAGAATACCGCATGATAAGCTGTAGACCAGGGGTGTCAAACATACGGCCCGCGGGCCGGAACCCGGCCCCCAAGGAGGTTCGATCAGGCCCGCAGGATAATTTGAAAGTGGAAAAAATGCATAAAAGACATGGAATTAATATTTTTAATTCGCTGCAATTCATGGATTATCCGCTAAGGGGCGCACTCTTTCCATCAGAGTAGAAGACAAGCCGCATCACTGAGACAGACTGAAAACAGCAGACGGTATCAATGCGCCATCTGCTGCTTGTTACGACGTTGTTAATATCATTAGCCAAAATGTCGTTATCCAAACGGAGAAAAGTAGATAAGGAGTGTAGAATTTTCAAAGAAAAATGGACCACGTCCTATTTATTTACAGAGATGCACGGAAAACCTTTGTGCTTGGTGTGTTTGCAACAAGTTTCGGTATTGAAGGAATATAATATTCGACGCCACTACGAGACTCATCACAGCGAAAAAATATGACGGCTTGCAAGGACAACTGAGAAGAGATAAGATTAACGAATTGCTGGCGGGTCTGAGGAAACAGCAGTCAACTTTCATCCAGAGCCGAGAAGTCAGTGAAGCAGCGGTAAAAGCCAGCTACCTAATTGCTAGCGAAATAGCATTAGCATCGAAGCCGTATTCCGACGGTGACTTTGTTAAACGATGCATGATGAAGGCGGCTGAACTTGTATGTCCCGAGAAGCGACAAGCTTTTGCCAATATTAGCCTGACGAGGAATACTCGGCAGATTTGAAGGGCAAATTTGCCTCTGTAGGTCTGGACAGATTTTATCAGTATCTACTACCAGGGTACCCCAAATTAACAGCCCTGGCTGCTAAAATTTTGTGCATGTTTGGGACAACCTACCTTTGTGAACAAATTTTCTCAGTGATGAATATCAATAAAACAAAAATGCGTTCAAGGCTCACAAACAAGCACTTAAATGACATTCTGAAAGTGACAGCTAGTCAGGACATGACACCTGGTGTTGATGCACTTGTACAGGCCAAAAGATGCCAAGTTTCAGGTACAAATACAAGTCCAGACTAGACTAACACCTTTAAAATGCTGCCTTAGATACTGTTTGCATTGAAAGAATACAGCTCTGTGAAGATGAATCCTTACTGTGGTGATTTAAAAAATGTGCACTTTAATGTTAGTCAGCAGCTTCAAAACAAAAGTTGTGTGATGGAATTCTACTGTTCATACAACTCCATAAATGTTCAGTATGTGTATGTATGTTTCATGTATGAAGTTTACAGATTTACAGGACAGGCGAACACTTTCTTCATTACACATTTAAAATCACTCTCCTTAGTTTGTAAGGTGTACGCAGGGATTACATTTAGATTTTATATGCGTATGTGTAAGTGGTTTAAAATTCCTTTCTTTAAAAGTCTCATTTAATCTTAAAGTGCATTACTATGTTTTTCAGTACCAATTAAAGTTTTGTGCCTTTGTACAATCAGTGGGATCAGTTGCAATGCATATTTGTGAATGATAAAAGTAAATTGCACATTTGTCTAAGGAAATATGAGGTGTTTCATGAAATGTTTTGTAAAAGGATAGTTCATTAAATTTCAATATTTTCCTAATGTTCTTGTGCTTCTTTACACCAAAACAAAGGAAAGACATGATATTTTGGTTATTTATAGCAGAGTATGGTATAATTTTAATGGTCCGGCCCACTTGACATCTCCCTAGGCCGTATGTGGCCCACGATGCGAAATGAGTTTGACACCC